>NW_021821275.1:0-87436 GCF_901001135.1 Rhinatrema bivittatum
TCACCCCAAGAGGGGGCCAAGCCTGCTGCATCACCCTGAGAGGGGGTCCGAGCCTGCTGCATCGCCCCAAGAGGGGTCCGAGACTGCTGCATCGCCCCACGAGGGGTCCGGGGCCTGCTGCATCGCCCCAAGAGGGATCCGAGCCTGCTGCATCACCCCAAGAGGGGTCCGAGCCTGCTGCATCGCCCCAAGAGGGGTCCGAGCCTGCTACATCGCCCCAAGAGGGGGCCCGATCCTGCTGTTTCACACCCCGAGTAGGGTCCAAGCCTGCTGCATCACCACGAGAGGGGTCCGAGCCTGCTGCATCACCCCGAGAGGTGTCCGAGTCTGCTGCATCACCCCGAGTAGGGTCCAAGCATGCTGCATTACACCGAGAGGGGTCCAAGCCTGCCTTTTGCGCCCCAAGAGGGGTCCGGGCCTGCTGCACTACCTCGAGAAGAGCCTGAGTCTGCCGAACCGGCCCTGCTGCCGCCCACGGAGGGGTCCGAACCGGCCCTGCTGCCGCCCCTGGAGGGGCTCGAACCGGCCCTGCTGCCGCCCCCGGAAGGGCTCGAACCGGCCCTGCTGCCGTCCCCGGAGGGTCCGAACCGGCCCTACTGACAGACTTTCTGACTCAGCCTTCTGAGTCTGCTGAACCGGCCCTGCTGCCGCCCCCGGAGGGGCTCGAACCGGACCTGCTGCCATCCCCAGAGGGGTCGAAACCAGTACTGCTGCTGTTCCCGGAAGGGTCCAAATAGGTCTTGCTGCCATCCCCGGAGGGGTCCGAACCGGTCTTTCTGACAGACTTTCTGACTCAGCCATCTGAGTCTGCCAAACCGGTCCTGCTGCGACCCTGGAGGGGTCCGAACCGGTCCTGCTGCCGCCGACCCTGGAGGGGTCCGTACCGGTCCTGCTGCCGACCCTGAAGGGGTCCGGACCGGCCCTGCTGTCGTCTCAGGAGGGGTTAGCATCTGCCCTGTTGCCTCAAGAGGGTTTACGGACTATTTTGCTGCCCCAGGTTGGGGTTGTGTCTGCCTTATCACCCCAGGAGGGGTTATGGACTGCCTTACTGCCTCGGGAAGGAGTTGAACCTGCCGCATCACCCCCGGAGGGGTCTCACGTTATTATTGAGTACCTCCTGCAAAGTTGGGACCCAGGAGGAGGGGGAGACCTTGAGGAGGGGGTACTGTTATGGCTATGGCTGCTGTGCAACTGCCTCACCACCAGGGGTCCCTCTAGTGTTGGCTCTCCTGGCAGGCCCAGTCCATCTCCCCTGTCCACTCTATGTTCTGGGCTTTTCCTTATAACCCTGCCTGACAGTTGCCTCGGTGCTTCGGCATCGAGCTCGCCTGGGCTCCCTGCTCTAGCCTTCCTTCCTTGCTTGCTGTGCGTTTGGTCCCTGGACCTTGCCTTGCCTTGCCTTGCGTGGCCTTAGGGCCTCATTCCTTGCCTTGCCTTGCCTTGCGCGGCCTTTGGGCCTTATCCCTTGCCTTGCCCTGCTTACTGTTTGTGGCCTACGGGCCTTCTGACCTGCCTTGCCCTGCTTACTGTGTGTGGCCTACGGGCCTTCTGTGTGTTTGTGGCCTACGGGCCTTCTGACCTGCCTTGCCCTGCTTACTGTTTGTGGCCTACGGGCCTTCTGACCTGCCTTGCCCTGCTTACTGTGTGTGGCCTACAGGCCTTCTGTGTGTGTGTGGCCTACGGGCCTTCTGACCTGCCTTGCCCTGCTTACTGTGTGTGGCCTACGGGCCTTCTGTGTGTGTGGCCTACGGGCCTTCTGACCTGCCTTGCCCTGCTTACTGTGTGTGGCCTACGGGTCTTCTGTGTGTGTGTGGCCTACGGGCCTTCTGACCTGCCTTGCCCTGCTTACTGTGTGTGGCCTACGGGCCTTCTGTATGTTTGTGGCCTACGGGCCTTCTGACCTGCCTTGCCCTGCTTACTGTGTGTGGCCTACGGGCCTTCTGTGTGTGTGTGGCCTACGGGCCTTCTGACCTGCCTTGCCGCTTACTGTGTGTGGCCTACGGGCCTTCTGTGTGTGTGTGGCCTGTGGGTCTTCTGTGTGTGTGTGTGTGGCCTACGGGCCTTCTGACCTGCCTTGCTCTGCCGCCTGCCCTGACCCAGCCTGAACCCCGACACTGCTACTTGCCGCCTGCCCTGACCCAGCCTGGACCCAGACACTGCTACTTGCCGCCTGCCCTGACCCAGCCTGGACCCAGACACTGCTACTTGCCGCCTGCCTTGACCCAGCCTGGACCCAGACACCGTTTCTAGCCATTCCTGTCTATTCTCCACCTGGAGCCACCCTTCTGGGTGTTGTTCACTACCCGTGAACACAGCCTTAGCGTAACAGTATGCCGAAGCCACAAATTTCCAGGGGAAGAGATAGGTCTTGGTACTACCGGTGAGCCAATTTTTCTTTTACCTCTACTCACATTATGCCTCAGCCTCCAAGTTTTTATGTCTGTGCCTGTTGCCAGACTTTGAACTATCTCAGTTACAAGAACTGTCTTGCATGTCAACTCTCAGACCAAGAGCACTGGGTTGGCAGCAGTTGTCATAAGAGGAACGTCTCGGTCTATCAGGAATGTTTAAATTGTCTAACTCCAAAACCAGGGTGGTGGAAATGCTCCTGTGTTCCGTGTCTGTTACCACCAGGCAAACCCTGCCCCTGTTGTTCTGTTCTAGGACCAGCTGTTCCAGTAGAAAAAACAATCAGCTCTCCTAACCGGTATTCTGCTTCTGGCTCAACTAAAACAGACATTTTAGCTGGCAGTTTGTGGAAAGAAAAACCCAGGACTTACCTGACCATGAAGGCTTCTTTGATACCAGTGCTAGACCCTCGGGAACAGGTTTCTCTAAAATGGAGAGAGCTGATTAACTCTAGCAGGGCTCTGCTTCCCACAGCTGCTGTTGAGACAATAACGAGCACTTTCCCTAGACGTCCTAGAACTGCCTGTGCCTTCTCTAAACTGCTCCTCCAGAAACAAAATAAGGAGCCTCAGAGTTTGGCTCAAGGTATCAAGCCCACAGCAGTGCAATCTGTGTCTTCCATGTGCACTGCTTCTAACCTTGCTGCTCTGCCATCCGAGCCTGCCGCATCGCCCCAAGAGGGGTCCGAGCCTGCTGCATCGCCCCAAGAGGGGTCCGAGCCTGCTGCATCGCCCCAAGAGGGGTCCGAGCCTGCTGCATCGCCCCAAGAGGGGCCCAAGCCTGCTGTTTCACCCCGAGGAGGATCCAAGCCTGCTGCATCACCCCAAGAGGGGTCCAAGCCTGCTGCATCACCCCGAGTAGGGTCCAAGCCTACTGCATCGCCCCGAGAGGGGTCAGAGCCTGCTGCATCGCCCCGAGAGGGGTCCGAGCCTGCTGCATCACCCCAAGAGGGGTCCGAGCCTGCTGTTTCACCCCGAGGAGGATCCGAGCCTGCTGCATCACCCCAGGAGGGGTCCAAGCCTGCTGCATCACCCTGAGAGGGGTCCGAGCCTGCTGCATCGCCCCAAGAGGGGTCCGAGACTGCTGCATCACCCCAAGAGGGGTCCGAGCCTGCTGCATCGCCCCGAGAGGGGTCCAAACCTGCTGCATCACCCCGAGAGGTGTCCTGAGCCTGCTGCATTGCCCCGAGAGGGGTCCGAGCCTGCTGCATCACCCCAAGAGGGGTCCAAGCCTGCTGCATCACCCCGAGAGGTATCCGAGCCTGCTGCATCTCCCCGAGAGGGGTCCGAGCCTGCTGCCCTCACCCCAAGAGGGGTCCGAGCCTGCTGTTTCACCCCAAGGAGGATCCAAGCCTGCTGCATCACCCCAAGAGGGGTCCAAGCCTGCTGCATCACCCGAGTAGGGTCCAAGCCTGCTGCATCGCCCCGAGAGGGGTCCGAGCTTGCTGCATCGCCCCGAGAGGGGTCCGAGCCTGCTGCATCGCCCCGAGAGGGGTCCAAGCCTGCTGCATCACCCCAAGAGGTGTCCGAGCCTGCTGCATCGCCCCAAGAGGGGTCCGACCTCCTGCATCGCCCCAAGAGGGATCCAAGCCTGCTGCATCACCCCAAGAGTGGTCCGAGCCTGTTGCATCGCCCCAAGAGGGGTTCGAGCCTGCTGCATCGCCCCAAGAGGGGTCCGAGCCTGCTGCATCACCCCAAGAGGGGTCCGACCCTGCTGTTTCACCCCGAGGAGGATCCAAGCCTGCTGCATCACCCCAAGAGGGGTCCAAGCCTGCTGCATCACCCCGAGTAGGGTCCAAGCCTGCTGCATCGCCCCGAGAGGGGTCCGAGCCTGCTGCATCGCCCCGAGATGGGTCCAAGCCTGCTGCATCGCCCCGAGAGGGGTCCGAGCATGCTGCATCACCCCAAGAGGGGTCCGAGCCTGCTGTTTCACCCCGAGGAGGATCCGAGCCTGCTGCATCACCCCAAGAGAGGTCCAAGCCTGCTGCATCACCCCGAGAGGGGTCCGAGCCTGCTGCATCGCCCCAAGAGGGATCCGAGCCTGCTGCATCACCCCAAGAGGGGTCCGAGCCTGCTGCATCGCCCCAAGAGGTGTCCGATCCTGCTGCATCGCCCCAAGAGGGGCCCGATCCTGCTGTTTCACCCCGAGTAGGGTCCAAGCCTGTTGCATCACCCCGAGAGGGGTCCGAGCCTGCTGCATCACCCCGAGAGGTGTCCGAGTCTGCTGCATCACCCCAAGTAGGGTCCAAGCATGCTGCATTACACGGAGAGGGGTCCAAACCTGCTTTTGCGCCCCAAGAGGGGTCCGGGCCTGCTGCACTACCCCGAGAAGAGCCTGAGTCTGCAAAACCGGCCCTGCTGCCGCCCCCGGAGGGGTCCGAACCGGCCCTGCTGCCGCCCTTGGAGGGGCTCAAACCGGCCCTGCTGCCGCCCCCGGAAGGGCTCGAACCGGCCCTGCTGCCGTCCACGGAGGGGTCCGAACCGGCCCTACTGACAGACTTTCTGACTCAGCCTTCTGAGTCTGCTGAACTGGCCCTGCTGCCGCCCCCGGAGGGGCTCAAACCGGTCCTGCTGCCATCCCCAGATGGGTCCATACCAGTACTGCTGCTGTTCCCGGAGGGGTCCAAACATGTCTTGCTGCCATCCCCGGAGGGGTCCGAACCGGTCTTACTGACAGACTTTCTGACTCAGCCATCTGAGTCTGCCGAACCGGTCCTGCTGCCGACCCTGGAGGGGTCCGAACTGGTTCTGCTGCCGCCGACCCTGGAGGGGTCCATACCGGTCCTGCTGCCGACCCTGAAGGGGTCCGGACTGGCCCTGCTGTCGTCTCAGGAGGGGTTAGCACCTGCCCTGTTGCCTCAAGAGGTGTTACGGACTATTTTGCTGCCCCAGGTTGGGGTTGTGTCTGCCTTATCACCCCAGGAGGGGTTATGGACTGCCTTACTGCCTCGGGAAGGAGTTGAACCTGCCGCATCACCCCCGGAGTGGTCTCACGTTATTATTGAGTACCTCCTGCAAAGTTGGGACCCAGGAGGAAGGGGAGGCCTTGAGGAGGGGGTACTGTTATGGCTATGGCTGCTGTGCAACTGCCTCACCACCAGGGGTCCCTCTAGTGTTGGCTCTCCTGGCAGGCCCAGTCCATCTCCCCTGTCCACTCTATGTTCTGGGCTTTTCCTTATAACCCTGCCTGACAGTTGCCTCGGTGCTTCGGCATCGAGCTCGCCTGGGCTCCCTGCTCTAGCCTTACTTCGTTGCTTGCTGTGCGTTTGGTCCCTGGACCTTGCCTTGCCTTGCCTTGCGTGGCCTTAGGGCCTCATTCCTTGCCTTGCCTTGCCTTGCGCGGCATTTGGACCTTATCCCTTGCCTTGCCCTGCTTACTGTTTGTGGCCTACGGGCCTTCTGAACTGCCTTGCCCTGCTTACTGTGTGTGGCCTACGGGCCTTCTGTGTGTGTGTGGCCTACGGGCCTTCTGACCTGCCTTGCCCTGCTTACTGTTTGTGGCCTACGGGCCTTCTGACCTGCCTTGCCCTGCTTACTGTGTGTGGCCTACGGGCCTTCTGTGTGTGTGTGGCCTACGGGCCTTCTGACCTGCCTTGCCCTGCTTACTGTGTGTGGCCTACGGGCCTTCTGTGTGTGTGTGGCCTACGGGCCTTCTGACCTGCCTTGCCCTGCTTACTGTGTGTGGTCTACGGGCCTTCTGTGTGTGTGTGGCCTATGGGCCTTCTGACCTGCCTTGCCCTGCTTACTGTGTTTGGCCTACGGGCCTTCTGTGTGTTTGTGGCCTACGGGCCTTCTGACCTGCCTTGCCCTGCTTACTGTGTGTGGCCTACGGGCCTTCTGTGTGTGTGTGGCCTACGGGCCTTCTGACCTGCCTTGCCGCTTACTGTGTGTGGCCTACGGGCCTTCTCTGTGTGTGTGGCCTACGGGTCTTCTGTGTGTGTGTGTGTGGCCTACGGGCCTTCTGACCTGCCTTGCTCTGCCGCCTGCCCTGACCCAGCCTGAACCGCGACACTGCTACTTGCCGTTTGCCCTGACCCAGCCTGGACCCAGACACTGCTACTTGCCGCCTGCCCTGACCCAGCCTGGACCCAGACACTGCTACTTGCCGCCTGCCCTGACCCAGCCTGGACCCAGACACTGCTACTTGCCGCCTGCCTTGACCCAGCCTGGACCCAGACACCGTTTCTAGCCATTCCTGTCTATTCTCCACCTGGAGCCACCCTTCTGGGTGTTGTTCACTACCCCTGAACACAGCCTAAGCGTAACAGTATGCCGAAGCCACCAATTTCCAGGGGAAGAGATAGGTCTTGGTACTACCGGTGAGCCAATTTTTCTTTTACCTCTACTCACATTATGCCTCAGCCTCCAAGTTTTTATGTCTGTGCCTGTTGCCAGACTTTGAACTATCTCAGTTACAAGAACTGTCTTGCATGTCAACTCTCAGACCAAGAGCACTGGGTTGGCAGCAGTTGTCATAAGAGGAACGTCTCGGTCTATCAGGAATGTTTAACTTGTCTAACTCCAAAACCAGGGTGGTGGAAATGCTCCTGTATTCCGTGTCTGTTACCACCAGGCAAACCCTGCCCCTGTTGTTCTGTTCTAGGACCAGCTGTTCCATTAGAAAAAACAATCAGCTCTCCTAACCGGTATTCTGCTTCTGGCTCAACTAAAACAGATATTTTAGCTGGCAGTTTGTGGAAAGAAAAACCCAGGACTTACCTGACCAAGAACGCTTCTGTGATACCAGTGCTAGACCCTCGAGAACAGGTTTCTCTAAAACGGAGAGAGCTGATTAACTCTAGCAGGGCTCTGCTTCCCACAGCTGCTGTTGAGACAATAACGAGCACTTTCCCTAGACGTCCTAGTACTGCCTGTGCCTTCTCTAAACTGCTCCTCCAGAAACAAAATAAGGAGCCTCAGAGTTTGGCTCGAGGTATCAAGCCCACAGCAGTGCAATCTGTGTCTTCCATGTGCACTGCTTCTAACCTTGCTGCTCTGCCATCCGAGCCTGCTGCATCACCCCAAGAGGGGTCCGAGCCTGCTGCATCGCCCCAAGAGGGGTCCGAGCCTGCTGCATCGCCCCAAGAGGGGTCCGAGCCTGCTGCATCGCCCCAAGAGGGGTCCGAGCCTGCTGCATCGCCCCAAGAGGGGCCCAAGCCTGCTGTTTCAACCCGAGGAGGATCCAAGCCTGCTGCATCACCCCAAGAGGGGTCCAAGCCTGCTGCATCACCCCGAGTAGGGTCCAAGCCTGCTGCATCACTCCGAGAGGGGTCCGAGCCTGCTGCATCGCCCCGAGAGGGGTCCGAGCCTGCTGCATCACCCCAAGAGGGGTCCGAGCCCGCTGTTTCACCCCGAGGAGGATCCGAGCCTGCTGCATCACCCCAGGTGGGGTCCAAGCCTGCTGCATCACCCCGAGAGGGATCCGAGCCTACTGCATCGCCCCAAGAGGGATCCAAGCCTGCTGCATCACCCCAAGAGGGGTCCGAGCCTGTTGCATCACCCCAAGAGGGGTCCGAGCCTGCTGCATCGCCCCGAGAGGGGTCCGAGCCTGCTGCATCACCCCAAGAGGGGTCCGAGCCTGCTGTTTCACCCCGAGGAGGATCCAAGCCTGCTGCATCAAACCAAGAGGGGTCCAAGCCTGCTGCATCACCACGAGTAGGGTCCAAGCCTGCTGCATCGCCCCGAGAGGGGTCCAAGCCTGCTGCATTGCCCCGAGAGGGGTCCAAGCCTGCTGCATCGCCCCAAGAAGGTTCCGAGCCTGCTGCATCGCCCCAAGAGGGATCCGAGCCTGCTGCATCACCCCAAGAGGGGTCCGAGCCTGCTGCATCACCCCAAGAGGGGTCCAAGCCTGCTGCATCGCCCCAAGAGGGGCCTGATCCTGCTGTTTCACCCCGAGTAGGGTCCAAGCCTGCTGCATCACCCCGAGAGGAATCCGAGCCTGCTGCATCACCCCGAGAGGTGTCCGAGTCTGCTGCTTCACCCCGAGTAGTGTCCAAGCTTGCTGCATTTCACCGAGAGGGGTCCAAGCCTGCTGTTGCGCCCCAAGAGGTCTCCGGGCCTGCTGCACTACCCCGAGAAGAGCCTGAGTCTGCCGAACCGGCCCTGCTGCCGCCCCCGGAGGGGTCCGAACCGGCCCTGCTGCCGCCCCTGGAGGGGCTCGAACCGGCCCTGCTGCCGCCCCCGGAAGGGCTCGAACCGGCACTGCTGCCGTCCCCGGAGGGGTCCGAACCGGCCCTACTGACAGACTTTCTGACTCAGCCTTCTGAGTCTGCCGAACCGGTCCTGCTGCCGCCCCCGGAGGGGCTCGAACCGGTCCTGCTGCCATCCCCAGAGGGGTCCAAACCAGTACTGCTGCTGTTCCCGGAGGGGTCCAAACAGGTCTTGCTGCCATCCCCGGAGGGGTCCGAACCGGTCCTACTGACAGATTTTCTGACTCAGCCATCTGAGTCTGCCGAACCGGTCCTGCTGCCGACCCTGGAGGGGTCCGAACCGGTCCTGCTGCTGCCGACCCTGGAGGGGTCCGTACCGGTCCTGCTGCCGACCCTGAAGGGGTCCGGACCGGCCCTGCTGTCGTCTCAGGAGGGGTTAGCACCTGCCCTGTCACCTCAAGAGGGGTTACGGACTATTTTGCTGCCCCAGGTTGGGGTTGTGTCTGCCTTATCACCCCAGGAGGGGTTATGGACTGCCTTACTGCCTCGGGAAGGAGTTGAACCTGCCGCATCGCCCCCGGAGGGGTCTCACGTTATTATTGAGTACCTCCTGCAAAGTTGGGACCCAGGAGGAGGGGGAGGCCTTGAGGAGGGGGTACTGTTATGGCTATGGCTGCTGTGCAACCGCCTCACGACCAGGGATCCCTCTAGTGTTGGCTCTCCTGGCAGGCCCAGTCCATCTCCCCTGTCCACTCTATGTTCTGGGCTTTTCCTTATAACCCTGCCTGACAGTTGCCTCGGTGCTTAGGCATCGAGCTCGCCTGGGCTCCCTGCTCTAGCCTTACTTCCTTGCTTGCTGTGCGTTTGGTCCCTGGACCTTGCCTTGCCTTGCCTTGCGCGGCCTTCGGGCCTCATTCCTTGCCTTGCCTTGCGCGGCCTTTGGGCCTTATCCCTTGCCTTGCCCTGCATACTGTTTGTGGCCTACGGGCCTTCTGACATGCCTTGCCCTGCTTACTGTGTGTGGCCTACGGGCCTTCTGTGTGTGTGTGGCCTACGGGCCTTCTGACCTGCCTTGCCCTGCTTACTGTTTGTGGCCTACGGTCCTTCTGACCTGCCTTGCTCTGCTTACTGTGTGTGGCCTACAGGCCTTCTGTGTGTGTGTGGCCTACGGGCCTTCTGACCTGCCTTGCCCTACTTACTGTGTGTGGCCTACGGGCCTTCTGTGTGTGTGTGGCCTACGGGCCTTCTGATCTGCCTTGCCCTGCTTACTGTGTGTGGCCTACGGGCCTTCTGTGTGTGTGTGGCCTACGGGCCTTCTGACCTGCCTTGCCCTGCTTACCGTGTGTGGCCTATGGGCCTTCTGACCTGCCTTGCCCTGCTTACTGTGTGTGGCCTACGGGCCTTCTGTGTGTGTGTGGCCTACGGGCCTTCTGACCTGCCTTGCCGCTTACTGTGTGTGGCCTATGGGCCTTCTGTGTGTGTGTGGCCTACGGGTCTTCTGTGTGTGTGTGGCCTACGGGCCTTCTGACCTGCCTTGCTCTGCCGCCTGCCCTGACCCAGCCTGAAACCCGACACTGCTACTTGCCGCCTGCCCTGACCCAGCCTGGACCCAGACACTGCTACTTGCCGCCTGCCCTGACCAAGCCTGGACCCAGACACTACTACTTGCCGCATGCCTTGACCCAGCCTGGACCCAGACACTGTTTCTAGCCATTCCTGTCTCTCTCCACCTGGAGCCACCCTTCTGGGTGCTGTTCACTACCCCTGAACACAGCCTAAGTGTAACAGTATGCCGAAGCCACCAATTTCCAGGGGAAGAGATAGGTCTTGGTACTACCGGTGAGCCAATTTTTCTTTTACCTCTACTCACATTATGCCTCAGCCTCCAAGTTTTTATGTCTGTGCCTGTTGCCAGACTTTGAACTATCTCAGTTACAAGAACTGTCTTGCATGTCAACTCTCAGACCAAGAGCACTGGGTTGGCAGCAGTTGTCATAAGAGGAACGTCTCGGTCTATCAGGAATGTTTAACTTGTCTAACTCCAAAACCAGGGTGGTGGAAATGCTCCTGTGTTCCGTGTCTGTTACCACCAGGCGAACCCTGCCCCTGTTGTTCTGCTCTAGGACCAGCTGTTCCATTAGAAAAAACAATCAGCTCTCCTAACCGGTATTCTGCTTCTGGCTCAACTAAAACAGACATTTTAGCTGGCAGTTTGTGGAAAGAAAAACCCAGGACTTACCTGACCAAGAAGGCTTCTGTGATACCAGTGCTAGACCCTCGGGAACAGGTTTCTCTAAAACGGAGAGAGCTGATTAACTCTAGCAGGGCTCTGCTTCCCACAGCTGCTGTTGAGACAATAACGAGCACTTTCCCTAGACGTCCTAGAACTGCCTGTGCCTTCTCTAAACTGCTCCTCCAGAAACAAAATAAGGAGCCTCAGAGTTTGGCTCGAGGTATCAAGCCCACAGCAGTGCAATCTGTGTCTTCCATGTGCACTGCTTCTAAACTTGCTGCTCTGCCATCCGAGCCTGCTGCATCGCCCCAAGAGGGGTCCGAGCCTGCTGCATCGCCCCAAGAGGGGGTCCGAGCCTGCTGCATCGCATCAAGAGGGGTCCAAGCCTGCTGCATCACCCCAAGAGGGGCCCGAGCCTGCTGTTTCACCCCGATGAGGATCGAAGCCTGCTGCATCACCCCAAGAGTGGTCCAAGCCTGCTGCATCACCCCGAGTAGGGTCCAAGCCTGCTGCATCGCCCCGAGAGGAGTCCGAGCCTGCTGCATCGCCCCGAGAGGGGTCCGAGCCTGCTGCATCACCCCAAGAGGGGTCCGAGCCTGCTGTTTCACCCCGAGGAGGATCCGAGTCTGCTGCATCACCCCAAGAGGGGTCCAAGCCTGCTGCATCACCCTGAGAGGGGTCCGAGCCTGCTGCATCACCCCAAGAGGAGTCCGAGCCTGCTGCATCGCCCCGAGAGGGGTAAAAGCCTGCTGCATCACCCCGAGAGGGGTCCGAGCCTGCTGCATCGCCCCGAGAGGGGTCCGAGCCTGCTGCATCACCCCAAGAGGGGTCCGAGCCTGCTGCATCACCCCAAGAGGGGTCCGAGCCTGCTGTTTCACCCCGAGGAGGATCCAAGCCTGCTGCATCATCCCAAGAGGGGTCCAAGCCTGCTGCATCACCCCGAGTAGGGTCCAAGCCTGCTGCATCACCCCGAGAGGGGTCCGAGCTTGCTGCATCCCCCCGAGAGGGGTCCGAGCCTGCTGCATCGACCCGAGAGGGGTCCAAGCCTGCTGCATCACCCCGAGAGGGGTCCGATCCTGCTGTTTCACCCCAAGAGGGGTCCGAGCCTGCTGCATTGCCCCAAGAGGGGTACGAGCCTGCTGCATCGCCCCACGAGGGGTTCCGAAACTGCTGCATCACCCCAAGAGGGGCCCGAGCCTGCTGTTTACCCCGAGTAGGGTCGAAGCCTGCTGCACCACCCCGAGAGGGATCCAAGCCTGCTGCATCACCCCAAGAGGGGTCCGAGCCTGTTGCATCGCCCCAAGAGGGGTCCGAGCCTGCTGCATCGCCCCGAGAGGGGTCCGAGCCTGCTGCATCACCCCAAGAGGGGTCCGAATTTGCTGTTTCACCCCGAGGAGTATCCAAGCCTGCTGCATCACCCCAAGAGGGGTCCAAGCCTGCTGCATCACCCCGAGTAGGGTCCAAGCCTGCTGCATCACCCCGAGAGGGGTCCGAGCCTGCTACATCGCCCCGAGAGGGGTCCAAGCCTGCTGCATCGCCCCGAGAGGGGTCCGAGCTTGCTGCATCACCCCGAGAGGTGTCCGAGTCTGCTGCATCACCCCGAGTAGGGTCCAAGCTTGCTGCATTACACCGAGAGGGGTCCAAGCCTGCTGTTGTGCCCCAAGAGTGGTCCGGGCCTGCTGCACAACCCCGAGAAGAGCCTGAGTCTGCCGAACCGTCCCTGCTGCCGCCCCCGGAGAAGTCCGAACCGGCCCTGCTGCCGCCCCTGGAGGGGCTCGAACAGGCCCTGCTGCCGCCCCCAGAAGGGCTCGAACCGGCCCTGCTGCCGTCCCCGGAGGGGTCCGAACCGGCCCTACTGACAGACTTTCTGACTCAGCCTTCTGAGTCTGCTGAACTGGCCCTGCTGCCGCCCCCAGAGGGGCTCGAACCGGTCCTGCTGCCATCCCCAGAGGGGTCCAAACCAGTACTGCTGCTGTTCCCGGAGGGGTCCAAACAGGTCTTGCTGCCATCCCCGGAGGGGTCCGAACCGGTCCTACTGACAGACTTTCTGACTCAGCCATCTGAGTCTGCCGAAACGGTCCTGCTGCCGACACTGGAGGGGTCCGATCCGGTCCTGCTGCCGCCGACCCTGGAGGGGTTTATACCGGTCCTGCTGCCGACCCTGAAGGGGTCTGGACCGGCCCTGCTGTCGTCTCAGGAGGGGTTAGCACCTGCCCTGTCGCCTCAAGAGGGGTTACGGACTATTTTGCTGCCCCAGGTTGGGGTTGTGTCTGCCTTATCACCCCAGGAGGGGTTATGGACTGCCTTACTGCCTCGGGAAGGAGTTGAACCTGCCGCATCGCCCCCGGAGGGGTCTCACGTTATTACTGAGTACCTCCTGCAAAGTTGGGACCCAGGAGGAGGGGGAGGCCTTGAGGAGGGGGTACTGTTATGGCTATGGCTGCTGTGCAACCACCTTACCACCAGGGGTCCCTCTAGTGTTGGCTCTCCTGGCAGGCCCAGTCCATCTCCCCTGTCCACTCTATGTTCTGGGCTTTTCCTTATAATCCTGCCTGACAGTTGCCTCGGTGCTTCGGCATCGAGCTCGCCTGGGCTCCCTGCTCTAGCCTTACTTCGTTGCTTGCTGTGCGTTTGGTCCCTGGACCTTGCCTTGCCTTGCCTTGCACGGCCTTCGGGCCTCATTCCTTGCCTTGCCTTGCGCGGCCTTTGGGCCTTATCCCTTGCCTTGCCCTGCTTACTGTTTGTGGCCTACGGGCCTTCTGACCTGCCTTGCCCTGCTTACTGTATGTGGCCTACGGGCCTTCTGTGTGTGTGTGGCCTACGGGCCTTCTGACCTGCCTTGCCCTGCTTACTGTGTGTGGCCTACGGGCCTTCTGTGTGTGTGTGGCCTACGGGCCTTCTGACCTGCCTTGCCCTGCTTACTGTGTGTGGCCTACGGGCCTTCTGACCTGCCTTGCCCTGCTTACTGTGTGTGGCCTACGGGCCTTCTGTGTGTGTGTGGCCTACGGGCCTTCTGACCTGCCTTGCCGCTTACTGTGTGTGGCCTATGGGCCTTCTGTGTGTGTGTGGCCTACTGGTCTTCTGTGTGTGTGTGGCCTACGGGCCTTCTGACCTGCCTTGCTCTGCCGCCTGCCCTGACCCAGCCTGAACCCCGACACTGCTACTTGCCGCCTGCCCTGACCCAGCCTGGACCCAGACACTGCTACTTGCCGCCTGCCCTGACCCAGCCTGGACCCAGACACTGCTTCTTGCCGCATGCCTTGACCCAGCCTGGACCCAGACACCGTTTCTAGCCATTCCTGTCTCTCTCCACCTGGAGCCACCCTTCTGGGTGGTTTCACTACCCCTGAACACAGCCTAAGCGTAACAGTATGCCGAAGCCACCAATTTCCAGGGGAAGAGATAGGTCTTGGTTCTACCGGTGAGCCAATTTTTCTTTTACCTCTACTCACATTATGCCTCAGCCTCCAAGTTTTTATGTCTGTGCCTGTTGCCAGACTTTGAACTATCTCAGTTACAAGAACTGTCTTGCATGTCAACTCTCAGACCAAGAGCACTGGGTTGGCAGCAGTTGTCATAAGAGGAACGTCTCGGTCTATCAGGAATGTTTAAATTGTCTAACTCCGAAACCATGGTGGTGGAAATGCTCCTGTGTTCCGTGTCTGTTACCACCAGGCAAACCCTGCCCCTGTTGTTCTGCTCTAGGACCAGCTGTTCCATTAGAAAAAACAATCAGCTCTCCTAACCGGTATTCTGCTTCTGGCTCAACTAAAACAGACATTTTAGCTGGCAGTTTGTGGAAAGAAAAACCCAGGACTTACCTGACCAAGAAGGCTTCTGTGATACCAGTGCTAGACCCTCGGGAACAGGTTTCTCTAAAACGGAGAGAGCTGATTAACTCTAGCAGGGCTCTGCTTCCCACAGCTGCTGTTGAGACAATAACGAGCACTTTCTCTAGACACCCTAGAACTGCCTGTGCCTTCTCTAAACTGCTCCTCCAGAAACAAAATAAGGAGCCTCAGAGTTTGGCTCGAGGTATCAAGCCCACAGCAGTGCAATCTGTGTCTTCCATGTGCACTGCTTCTAACCTTGCTGCTCTGCCATCCGAGCCTGCTGCATCGCCCCAAGAGGGGTCCGAGCCTGCTGCATCGCCCCAAGAGGGGGTCCGAGCCTGCTGCATCGCCCCAAGAGGGGTCCAAGCCTGCTGCATCACCCCAAGAGGGGCCCGAGCCTGCTGTTTCACCCCGATGAGGATCCAAGCCTGCTGCATCACCCCAAGAGTGGTCCAAGCCTGCTGCATCACCCCGAGTAGGGTCCAAGCCTGCTGCATCGCTCCGAGAGGGGTCCGAGCCTGCTGCATCACCCCAAGAGGGGTCCGAGCCTGCTGTTTCACCCCGAGGAGGATCCGAGCCTGCTGCATCACCCCAAGAGGGATCCAAGCCTGCTGCATCACCCTGAGAGGGGTCCGAGCCTGCTGCATCGCCCGAAGAGGGATCCAAGCCTGCTGCATCACCCCAAGAGGGGTCCGAGCCTGCTGCATCACCCCAAGAGGGGTCCGAGCCTGCTGCATCGCCCCGAGAGGGGTCCAAGCCTGCTGCATCACCCCGAGAGGGGTCCGAGCCTGCTGCATTGCCCCGAGAGGGGTCCGAGCTTGCTGCATCACCCCAAGAGGGGTCCGAGCATGCTGCATCACCCCAAGAGGGGTCCGAGCCTGCTGTTTTACCCCAAGAGGGGTCCGAGCCTGCTACATCGCCCCAAGAGAGGTCCGAGCCTCCTGCATCGACCCAAGAGGGATCCAAGCCTCCTGCATCACCCCAAGAGGGGTCCAAGCCTGTTGCATCAACCCGAGTAGGGTCCAAGCCTGCTGCATCACCCCGAGAGGGGTCCGAGCCTGCTGCATCGCCCCGAGAGGGGTCCGAGCCTGCTGCATCGTCCCAAGAGGGGTCCAAGCCTGCTGCATCACCCCAAGAGGGGTCCGAGCCTGCTGTTTTACCCCAAGAGGGGTCCGAGCCTGCTACATCGCCCCAAGAGGGGTCCGAGCCTCCTGCATCGACCCAAGAGGGATCCAAGCCTGCTGCATCACCCCAAGAGGGGTCCGAGCCTGTTACATTGCCCCAAGAGGGGTCCGAGCTTGCTGCATCGCCCTGAGAAGGGTCCGAGCCTGCTGCATCACCCCAAGAGGGGTCCGAGCCTGCTGTTTCACTCCGAGGAGGATCCAAGCCTGCTGCATCACCCCAAGAGGGGTCTAAGCCTGCTGCATCACCCCGAGTAGGGTCCAAGCCTGCTGCATCGCCCCGAGGGGGGTCCGAGCCTGCTGCATCGCCCCGAGAGGGGTCCGAGCCTGCTGCATCGCCCCGAGAGGGGTCCGAGCCTGCTGCATCACCCCAAGAGGGGTCCGAGCCTGCTGTTTCACCCTGAGGAGGATCCGAGCCTGCTGCATCACCCCAAGAGGGGTCCAAGCCTGCTGCATCACCCCGAGAGGGGTCCGAGCTTGCTGCATCGCCCCAAGAGGGGTCCGAGCCTGCTGCATCGCCCCAAGAGGGATCCGAGCCTGCTGCATCACCCCAAGAGGGGTCCGAGCCTGCTGCATCGCCCCAAGAGGGGTCCGAGCCTGCTGCATCGCCCCAAGAGGGTCCCGATCCTGCTGCATCACCCCAAGAGGGGTGCGAGCCTGCTGCATCACCCCAAGAGGGGTCCGAGCCTGCTGTTTCACCCTGAGGAGGATCCGAGCCTGCTGCATCACCCCAAGAGGGGTCCAAGCCTGCTGCATCACCCCGAGAGGGGTCCGAGCTTGCTGCATCGCCCCAAGAGGGGTCCGAGCCTGCTGCATCGCCCCAAGAGGGATCCGAGCCTGCTGCATCACCCCAAGAGGGGTCCGAGCCTGCTGCATCGCCCCAAGAGGGGTCCGAGCCTGCTGCATCACCCCGAGAGGTGTCCGAGTCTGCTGCATCACCCCGAGTAGTGTCCAAGCTTGTTGCATTACACCGAGAGGGGTCCAAGCCTGCTGTTGCGCCCCAAGAGGGGACCGGGCCTGCTGCACTACCCCGAGAAGAGCCTGAGTCTGCCGAACCGGCCCTGCTGCCGCCCCCGGAGGGGCTCGAACCGGTCCTGCTGCCATCCCCAGAGGGGTCCAAACCAGTACTGCTGCTGTTCTTGGAGGGGTCCAAACAGGTCTTGCTGCCATCCCCAGAGGGGTCCGAACCGGTCTTACTGACAGACTTTCTGACTCAGCCATCTGAGTCTGCCGAACCGGTCCTGCTGCCAACCCTGGAGGGGTCCGTACCGGTCCTGCTGCCGACCCTGAACGGGTCCGGACCGGCCCTGCTGTCGTCTCAGGAGGGGTTAGCACCTGCCCTGTCGCCTCAAGAGGGGTTACGGACTATTTTGCTGCCCCAGGTTGGGGTTGTGTCTGCCTTATCACCCCAGGAGGGGTTATGGACTGCCTTACTGCCTCGTGAAGGAGTTGAACCTGCCGCATCGCCCCCGGAGGGGTCTCACGTTATTATTGAGTACCTCCTGCAAAGTTGGGACCCAGAAGGAGGGGGAGGCCTTGAGGAGGGGGTACTGTTATGGCTATGGCTGCTGTGCAACCACCTCACCACCAGGGGTCCCTCTAGTGTTGGCTCTCCTGGCAGGCCCAGTCCATCTCCCCTGTCCACTCTATGTTCTGGGCTTTTCCTTATAATCCTGCCTGACAGTTGCCTCGGTGCTTCGGCATCGAGCTCGCCTGGGCTCCCTGCTCTAGCCTTACTTCGTTGCTTGCTGTGCGTTTGGTCCCTGGACCTTGCCTTGCCTTGCCTTGCACGGCCTTCGGGCCTCATTCCTTGCCTTGCCTTGCGCGGCCTTTGGGCCTTATCCCTTGCCTTGCCCTGCTTACTGTTTGTGGCCTACGGGCCTTCTGACCTGCCTTGCCCTGCTTACTGTGTGTGGCCTACGGGCCTTCTGTGTGTGTGTGGCCTACGGGCCTTCTGACCTGCCTTGCCCTGCTTACTGTTTGTGGCCTATGGTCCTTCTGACCTGCCTTGCCCTGCTTACTGTGTGTGGCCTACGGGCCTTCTGTGTGTGTGTGGCCTACGGGCCTTCTGACCTGCCTTGCCCTGCTTACTGTGTGTGGCCTACGGGCCTTCTGACCTGCCTTGCCCTGCTTACTGTGTGTGGCCTACGGGTCTTCTGTGTGTGTGTGGCCTACGGGCCTTCTGACCTGCCTTGCCGCTTACTGTGTGTGGCCTATGGGCCTTCTGTGTGTGTGTGGCCTACGGGTCTTCTGTGTGTGTGTGTGTGGCCTACGGGCCTTCTGACCTGCCTTGCTCTGCCGCCTGCCCTGACCCAGCCTGAACCGCGACACTGCTACTTGCCGTTTGCCCTGACCCAGCCTGGACCCAGACACTGCTACTTGCCGCCTGCCCTGACCCAGCCTGGACCCAGACACTGCTACTTGCCGCCTGCCTTGACCCAGCCTGGACCCAGACACCGTTTCTAGCCATTCCTGTCTATTCTCCACCTGGAGCCACCCTTCTGGGTGTTGTTCACTACCCCTGAACACAGCCTAAGCGTAACAGTATGCCGAAGCCACCAATTTCCAGGGGAAGAGATAGGTCTTGGTACTACCGGTGAGCCAATTTTTCTTTTACCTCTACTCACATTATGCCTCAGCCTCCAAGTTTTTATGTCTGTGCCTGTTGCCAGACTTTGAACTATCTCAGTTACAAGAACTGTCTTGCATGTCAACTCTCAGACCAAGAGCACTGGGTTGGCAGCAGTTGTCATAAGAGGAACGTCTCGGTCTATCAGGAATGTTTAAATTGTCTAACTCCAAAACCAGGGTGGTGGAAATGCTCCTGTGTTCCGTGTCTGTTACCACCAGGCAAACCCTGCCCCTGTTGTTCTGTTCTAGGACCAGCTGTTCCATTAGAAAAAACAATCAGCTCTCCTAACCGGTATTCTGCTTCTGGCTCAACTAAAACAGATATTTTAGCTGGCAGTTTGTGGAAAGAAAAACCCAGGACTTACCTGACCAAGAAGGCTTCTGTGATACCAGTGCTAGACCCTCGGGAACAGGTTTCTCTAAAACGGAGAGAGCTGATTAACTCTAGCAGGGCTCTGCTTCCCACAGCTGCTGTTGAGACAATAACGAGCACTTTCCCTAGACGTCCTAGAACTGCCTGTGCCTTCTCTAAACTGCTCCTCCAGAAACAAAATAAGGAGCCTCAGAGTTTGGCTCGAGGTATCAAGCCCACAGCAGTGCAATCTGTGTCTTCCATGTGCACTGCTTCTAACCTTGCTGCTCTGCCATCCGAGCCTGCTGCATCGCCCCAAGAGGGGTCCGAGCCTGCTGCATCGCCCCAAGAGGGGGTCCGAGCCTGCTGCATCGCATCAAGAGGGGTCCAAGCCTGCTGCATCACCCCAAGAGGGGCCCAAGCCTGCTGTTTCACCCCGATGAGGATCCAAGCCTGCTGCATCACCCCAAGAGTGGTCCAAGCCTGCTGCATCACCCCGAGTAGGGTCCAAGCCTGCTGCATCGCCCCGAGAGGGGTCCGAGCCTGCTGCATCGCCCCGAGAGGGGTCCGAGCCTGCTGCATCACCCCAAGAGGGGTCCGAGCCTGCTGTTTCACCCCGAGGAGGATCCGAGTCTGCTGCATCACCCCAAGAGGGGTCCAAGCCTGCTGCATCACCCAGAGAGGGGTCCGAGCCTGCTGCATCACCCCAAGAGGAGTCCGAGCCTGCTGCATCGCCCCGAGAGGGGTCCAAGCCTGCTGCATCACCCCGAGAGGGGTCCGAGCCTGCTGCATCGCCCCGAGAGGGCTCCGAGCCTGCTGCATCACCCCAAGAGGGGTCCGAGCCTGCTGCATCACCCCAAGAGGCGTCCGAGCCTGCTGTTTCACCCCGAGGAGGATCCAAGCCTGCTGCATCATCCCAAGAGGGGTCCAAACCTGCTGCATCACCCCGAGTAGGGTCCAAGCCTGCTGCATCACCCCGAGAGGGGTCCGAGCTTGCTGCATCCCCCCGAGAGGGGTCCGAGCCTGCTGCATCGGCCCGAGAGGGGTCCAAGCCTGCTGCATCACCCCGAGAGGGGTCCGAGCCTGCTGCTTCACCCCAAGAGGGGTCCGAGCCTGCTGCATCGCCCCATGAGGGGTACGAGCCTGCTGCATTGCCCCAAGAGGGGTACGAGCCTGCTGCATCGCCCCACGAGGGGTTCCGAAACTGATGCATCACCCCAAGAGGGGCCCGAGCCTGCTGTTTACCCCGAGTAGGGTCCAAGCCTGCTGCATCACCCCGAGAGGGGTCCGAGCATGCTGCATCACCCCGAGAGGTGTCCGAGTCTGCTGCATCACCCCGAGTAGGGTCCAAGCTTGCTGCATTACACCGAGAGGGGTCCAAGCCTGCTGTTGCACCCCAAGAGGGGTCCGGGCCTGCTGGACTACCCCGAGAAGAACCTGAGTCTTCCGAACCGGCCCTGCTGCCGCCCCCGGAGGGGTCCGAACCGGCCCTGCTGCCGCCCCTGGAGAGGCTCGAACCGGCCCTGCTGCCGCCCCCAAAAGGGCTCGAACCGGCCCTGCTGCCGTCCCCGGAGGGGTCCGAACTGGCCCTATTGACAGACTTTCTGACTCAGCCTTCTGAGTCTGCTGAACCGGCCCTGCTGCCGCCCCCGGAGGGGCTCGAACCGGTCCTGCTGCCATCCCCAGAGGGGTCCAAACCACGACTGCTGCTGTTCCCGGAGGGGTCCGAACAGGTCTTGCTGCCATCCCCGGAGGGGTCCGAACCGGTCCTACTGACAGACTTTCACCCCGAGGAGGATCCGAGCCTGCTGCATCACCCCAAGAGGGGTCCAAGCCTGCTGCATCACCCCGAGAGGGGTCCGAGCCTGCTGCATCGCCCCAAGAGGGATCCAAGCCTGCTGCATCACCCCAAGAGGGGTCCGAGCCTGTTGCATCGCCCCAAGAGGGGTCCGAGCCTGCTGCATCGCCCCGAGAGGGGTCTGAGCCTGCTGCATCACCCCAAGAGGGGTCCGAATCTGCTGTTTCACCCCGAGGAGTATCCAAGCCTGCTGCATCACCCCAAGAGGGGTCCAAGCCTGCTGCATCACCCCGAGTAGGGTCCAAGCCTGCTGCATCACCCTGAGAGGGGTCCGAGCCTGCTACATCGCCCCGAGAGGGGTCCAAGCCTGCTGCATCGCCCAGAGAGGGGTCCGAGCTTGCTGCATCACCCCGAGAGGTGTCCGAGTCTGCTGCATCACCCCGAGTAGGGTCCAAGCTTGCTGCATTACACCGAGAGGGGTCCAAGCCTGCTGTTGCGCCCCAAGAGTGGTCCGGGCCTGCTGCACTACCCCGAGAAGAGCCTGAGTCTGCCGAACCGGCCCTGCTGCCGCCCCCGGAGGGGTCCGAACCGGCCCTGCTGCCGCCCCTGGAGGGGCTCGAACAGGCCCTGCTGCCGCCCCCAGAAGGGCTCGAACCGGCCCTGCTGCCGTCCCCGGAGGGGTCCGAACCGGCCCTACTGACAGACTTTCTGACTCAGCCTTCTGAGTCTGCTGAACCGGCCCTGCTGCCGCCCCCGGAGGGGCTCGAACCGGTCCTGCTGCCATCCCCAGAGGGGTCCAAACCAGTACTGCTGCTGTTCCCGGAGGGGTCCAAACAGGTCTTGCTGCCATCCCCGGAGGGGTCCGAACCGGTCCTACTGACAGACTTTCTGACTCAGCCATCTGAGTCTGCCGAACCGGTCCTGCTGCCGACCCTGGAGGGGTCCGATCCGGTCCTGCTGCCGCCGACCCTGGAGGGGTTCATACCGGTCCTGCTGCCGACCCTGAAGGGGTCTGGACCGGCCCTACTGTCGTCTCAGGAGGGGTTAGCACCTGCCCTGTCGCCTCAAGAGGGGTTACGGACTATTTTGCTGCCCCAGGTTGGGGTTGTGTCTGCCTTATCACCCCAGGAGGGGTTATGGACTGCCTTACTGCCTCGGGAAGGAGTTGAACTTGCCGCATCGCCCCCGGAGGGGTCTCACGTTATTATTGAGTACCTCCTGCAAAGTTGGGACCCAGGAGGAGGGGGAGGCCTTGAGGAGGGGGTACTGTTATGGCTATGGCTGCTGTGCAACCACCTCACCACCAGGGGTCCCTCTAGTGTTGGCTCTCCTGGCAGGCCCAGTCCATCTCCCCTGTCCACTCTATGTTCTGGGCTTTTCCTTATAATCCTGCCTGACAGTTGCCTCGGTGCTTCGGCATCGAGCTCGCCTGGGCTCCCTGCTCTAGCCTTACTTCGTTGCTTGCTGTGCGTTTGGTCCCTGGACCTTGCCTTGCCTTGCCTTGCACGGCCTTCGGGCCTCATTCCTTGCCTTGCCTTGCGCGGCCTTTGGGCCTTATCCCTTGCCTTGCCCTGCTTACTGTTTGTGGCCTACGGGCCTTCTGACCTGCCTTGCCCTGCTTACTGTGTGTGGCCTACGGGCCTTCTGTGTGTGTGTGGCCTACAGGTCTTCTGACCTGCCTTGCCCTGCTTAGTGTTTGTGGCCTACGGTCCTTCTGACCTGCCTTGCCCTGCTTACTGTGTGTGGCCTACGGGCCTTCTGTGTGTGTGTGGCCTACGGGCCTTCTGACCTGCCTTGCCCTGCTTACTGTGTGTGGCCTACGGGCCTTCTGACCTGCCTTGCCCTGCTTACTGTGTGTGGCCTACGGGCCTTCTGACCTGCCTTGCCGCTTACTGTGTGTGGCCTATGGGCCTTCTGTGTGTGTGTGGCCTACGGGTCTTCTGTGTGTGTGTGGCCTACGGGCCTTCTGACCTGCCTTGCTCTGCCGCCTGCCCTGACCCAGCCTGAACCCCGACACTGCTACTTGCCGCCTGCCCTGACCCAGCCTGGACCCAGACACTGCTACTTGCCGCCTGCCCTGACCCAGCCTGGACCCAGACACTGCTTCTTGCCGCATGCCTTGACCCAGCCTGGACCCAGACACCGTTTCTAGCCATTCCTGTCTCTCTCCACCTGGAGCCACCCTTCTGGGTGGTTTCACTACCCCTGAACACAGCCTAAGCGTAACAGTATGCCGAAGCCACCAATTTCCAGGGGAAGAGATAGGTCTTGGTTCTACCGGTGAGCCAATTTTTCTTTTACCTCTACTCACATTATGCCTCAGCCTCCAAGTTTTATGTCTGTGCCTGTTGCCAGACTTTGAACTATCTCAGTTACAAGAACTGTCTTGCATGTCAACTCTCAGACCAAGAGCACTGGGTTGGCAGCAGTTGTCATAAGAGGAACGTCTCGGTCTATCAGGAATGTTTAAATTGTCTAACTCCGAAACCAGGGTGGTGGAAATGCTCCTGTGTTCCGTGTCTGTTACCACCAGGCAAACCCTGCCCCTGTTGTTCTGCTCTAGGACCAGCTGTTCCATTAGAAAAAACAATCAGCTCTCCTAACCGGTATTCTGCTTCTGGCTCAACGAAAACAGACATTTTAGCTGGCAGTTTGTGGAAAGAAAAACCCAGGACTTACCTGACCAAGAAGGCTTCTGTGATACCAGTGCTAGACCCTCGGGAACAGGTTTCTCTAAAACGGAGAGAGCTGATTAACTCTAGCAGGGCTCTGCTTCCCACAGCTGCTGTTGAGACAATAACGAGCACTTTCTCTAGACGCCCTAGAACTGCCTGTGCCTTCTCTAAACTGCTCCTCCAGAAACAAAATAAGGAGCCTCAGAGTTTGGCTCGAGGTATCAAGCCCACAGCAGTGCAATCTGTGTCTTCCATGTGCACTGCTTCTAACCTTGCTGCTCTGCCATCCGAGCCTGCTGCATCGCCCCAAGAGGGGTCCGAGCCTGCTGCATCGCCCCAAGAGGGGGTCCGAGCCTGCTGCATCGCCCCAAGAGGGGTCCAAGCCTGCTGCATCACCCCAAGAGGGGCCCGAGCCTGCTGTTTCACCCCGATGAGGATCCAAGCCTGCTGCATCACCCCAAGAGTGGTCCAAGCCTGCTGCATCACCCCGAGTAGGGTCCAAGCCTGCTGCATCGCTCCGAGAGGGGTCCGAGCCTGCTGCATCACCCCAAGAGGGGTCCGAGCCTGCTGTTTCACCCCGAGGAGGATCCGAGCCTGCTGCATCACCCCAAGAGGGATCCAAGCCTGCTGCATCACCCTGAGAGGGGTCCGAGCCTGCTGCATCGCCCCAAGAGGGATCCAAGCCTGCTGCATCACCCCAAGAGGGGTCCGAGCCTGCTGCATCACCCCGAGAGGGGTCCGAGCCTGCTGCATCGCCCCGAGAGGGGTCCAAGCCTGCTGCATCACCCCGAGAGGGGTCCGAGCCTGCTGCATTGCCCCGAGAGGGGTCCGAGCTTGCTGCATCACCCCAAGAGGGGTCCGAGCATGCTGCATCACCCCAAGAGGGGTCCGAGCCTGCTGTTTTACCCCAAGAGGGGTCCGAGCCTGCTACATCGCCCCAAGAGGGGTCCGAGCCTCCTGCATCGACCCAAGAGGGATCCAAGCCTCCTGCATCACCCCAAGAGGGGTCCAAGCCTGTTGCATCAACCCGAGTAGGGTCCAAGCCTGCTGCATCACCCCGAGAGGGGTCCGAGCCTGCTGCATCGCCCCGAGAGGGGTCCGAGCCTGCTGCATCGTCCCAAGAGGGGTCCAAGCCTGCTGCATCACCCCAAGAGGGGTCCGAGCCTGCTGTTTTACCCCAAGAGGGGTCCGAGCCTGCTACATCGCCCCAAGAGGGGTCCGAGCCTCCTGCATCGACCCAAGAGGGATCCAAGCCTGCTGCATCACCCCAAGAGGGGTCCGAGCCTGTTACATTGCCCCAAGAGGGGTCCGAGCTTCCTGCATCGCCCTGAGAAGGGTCCGAGCCTGCTGCATCACCCCAAGAGGGGTCCGAGCCTGCTGTTTCACTCCGAGGAGGATCCAAGCCTGCTGCATCACCCCAAGAGGGGTCTAAGCCTGCTGCATCACCCCGAGAGGGGTCCAAGCCTGCTGCATCGCCCCGAGAGGGGTCCGAGCCTGCTGCATCGCCCCGAGAGGGGTCCGAGCCTGCTGCATCGCCCCGAGAGGGGTCCGAGCCTGCTGCATCACCCCAAGAGGGGTCCGAGCCTGCTGTTTCACCCTGAGGAGGATCCGAGCCTGCTGCATCACCCCAAGAGGGGTCCAAGCCTGCTGCATCACCCCGAGAGGGGTCCGAGCCTGCTGCATCGCCCCAAGAGGGGTCCGAGCCTGCTGCATCGCCCCAAGAGGGATCCGAGCCTGCTGCATCACCCCAAGAGGGGTCCGAGCCTGCTGCATCGCCCCAAGAGGGGTCCGAGCCTGCTGCATCGCCCCAAGAGGGTCCCGATCCTGCTGTTTCACCCCGAGTAGGGTCCAAGCCTGCTGCCTCACCCCGAGAAGGGTCCGAGCCTGCTGCATCACCCCGAGAGGTGTCCGAGTCTGCTGCATCACCCCGAGTAGTGTCCAAGCTTGTTGCATTACACCGAGAGGGGTCCAAGCCTGCTGTTGCGCCCCAAGAGGGGACCGGGCCTGCTGCACTACCCCGAGAAGAGCCTGAGTCTGCCGAACCGGCCCTGCTGCCGCCCCCGGAGGGGCTCGAACCGGTCCTGCTGCCATCCCCAGAGGGGTCCAAACCAGTACTGCTGCTGTTCTCGGAGGGGTCCAAACAGGTCTTGCTGCCATCCCCAGAGGGGTCCGAACCGGTCTTACTGACAGACTTTCTGACTCAGCCATCTGAGTCTGCCGAACCGGTCCTGCTGCCAACCCTGGAGGGGTCCGTACCGGTCCTGCTGCCGACCCTGAACGGGTCCGGACCGGCCCTGCTGTCGTCTCAGGAGGGGTTAGCACCTGCCCTGTCGCCTCAAGAGGGGTTACGGACTATTTTGCTGCCCCAGGTTGGGGTTGTGTCTGCCTTATCACCCCAGGAGGGGTTATGGACTGCCTTACTGCCTCGGGAAGGAGTTGAACCTGCCGCATCGCCCCCGGAGGGGTCTCACGTTATTATTGAGTACCTCCTGCAAAGTTGGGACCCAGAAGGAGGGGGAGGCCTTGAGGAGGGGGTACTGTTATGGCTATGGCTGCTGTGCAACCACCTCACCACCAGGGGTCCCTCTAGTGTTGGCTCTCCTGGCAGGCCCAGTCCATCTCCCCTGTCCACTCTATGTTCTGGGCTTTTCCTTATAATCCTGCCTGACAGTTGCCTCGGTGCTTCGGCATCGAGCTCGCCTGGGCTCCCTGCTCTAGCCTTACTTCGTTGCTTGCTGTGCGTTTGGTCCCTGGACCTTGCCTTGCCTTGCCTTGCACAGCCTTCGGGCCTCATTCCTTGCCTTGCCTTGCGCGGCCTTTGGGCCTTATCCCTTGCCTTGCCCTGCTTACTGTTTGTGGCCTACGGGCCTTCTGACCTGCCTTGCCCTGCTTACTGTGTGTGGCCTACGGGCCTTCTGTGTGTGTGTGGCCTACGGGCCTTCTGACCTGCCTTGCCCTGCTTACTGTTTGTGGCCTACGGTCCTTCTGACCTGCCTTGCCCTGCTTACTGTGTGTGGCCTACGGGCCTTCTGTGTGTGTGTGGCCTACGGGCCTTCTGACCTGCCTTGCCCTGCTTACTGTGTGTGGCCTACGGGCCTTCTGACCTGCCTTGCCCTGCTTACTGTGTGTGGCCTACGGGTCTTCTGTGTGTGTGTGGCCTACGGGCCTTCTGACCTGCCTTGCCGCTTACTGTGTGTGGCCTATGGGCCTTCTGTGTGTGTGTGGCCTACGGGTCTTCTGTGTGTGTGTGTGTGGCCTACGGGCCTTCTGACCTGCCTTGCTCTGCCGCCTGCCCTGACCCAGCCTGAACCGCGACACTGCTACTTGCCGTTTGCCCTGACCCAGCCTGGACCCAGACACTGCTACTTGCCGCCTGCCCTGACCCAGCCTGGACCCAGACACTGCTACTTGCCGCCTGCCTTGACCCAGCCTGGACCCAGACACCGTTTCTAGCCATTCCTGTCTATTCTCCACCTGGAGCCACCCTTCTGGGTGTTGTTCACTACCCCTGAACACAGCCTAAGCGTAACAGTATGCCGAAGCCACCAATTTCCAGGGGAAGAGATAGGTCTTGGTACTACCGGTGAGCCAATTTTTCTTTTACCTCTACTCACATTATGCCTCAGCCTCCAAGTTTTTATGTCTGTGCCTGTTGCCAGACTTTGAACTATCTCAGTTACAAGAACTGTCTTGCATGTCAACTCTCAGACCAAGAGCACTGGGTTGGCAGCAGTTGTCATAAGAGGAACGTCTCGGTCTATCAGGAATGTTTAAATTGTCTAACTCCAAAACCAGGGTGGTGGAAATGCTCCTGTGTTCCGTGTCTGTTACCACCAGGCAAACCCTGCCCCTGTTGTTCTGTTCTAGGACCAGCTGTTCCATTAGAAAAAACAATCAGCTCTCCTAACCGGTATTCTGCTTCTGGCTCAACTAAAACAGATATTTTAGCTGGCAGTTTGTGGAAAGAAAAACCCAGGACTTACCTGACCAAGAAGGCTTCTGTGATACCAGTGCTAGACCCTCGGGAACAGGTTTCTCTAAAACGGAGAGAGCTGATTAACTCTAGCAGGGCTCTGCTTCCCACAGCTGCTGTTGAGACAATAACGAGCACTTTCCCTAGACGTCCTAGAACTGCCTGTGCCTTCTCTAAACTGCTCCTCCAGAAACAAAATAAGGAGCCTCAGAGTTTGGCTCGAGGTATCAAGCCCACAGCAGTGCAATCTGTGTCTTCCATGTGCACTGCTTCTAACCTTGCTGCTCTGCCATCCGAGCCTGCTGCATCGCCCCAAGAGGGGTCCGAGCCTGCTGCATCGCCCCAAGAGGGGGTCCGAGCCTGCTGCATCGCATCAAGAGGGGTCCAAGCCTGCTGCATAACCCCAAGAGGGGCCCAAGCCTGCTGTTTCACCCCGATGAGGATCCAAGCCTGCTGCATCACCCCAAGAGTGGTCCAAGCCTGCTGCATCACCCCGAGTAGGGTCCAAGCCTGCTGCATCGCCCCGAGAGGGGTCCGAGCCTGCTGCATCGCCCCGAGAGGGGTCCGAGACTGCTGCATCACCCCAAGAGGGGTCCGAGCCTGCTGTTTCACCCCGAGGAGGATCCGAGTCTGCTGCATCACCCCAAGAGGGGTCCAAGCCTGCTGCATCACCCAGAGAGGGGTCCGAGCCTGCTGCATCACCCCAAGAGGAGTCCGAGCCTGCTGCATCGCCCCGAGAGGGGTCCAAGCCTGCTGCATCACCCCGAGAGGGGTCCGAGCCTGCTGCATCGCCCCGAGAGGGCTCCGAGCCTGCTGCATCACCCCAAGAGGGGTCCGAGCCTGCTGCATCACCCCAAGAGGGGTCCGAGCCTGCTGTTTCACCCCGAGGAGGACCCAAGCCTGCTGCATCATCCCAAGAGGGGTCCAAACCTGCTGCATCACCCCGAGTAGGGTCCAAGCCTGCTGCATCACCCCGAGAGGGGTCCGAGCTTGCTGCATCCCCCCGAGAGGGGTCCGAGCCTGCTGCATCGACCCGAGAGGGGTCCAAGCCTGCTGCATCACCCCGAGAGGGGTCCGAGCCTGCTGTTTCACCCCAAGAGGGGTCCGAGCCTGCTGCATCGCCCCATGAGGGGTACGAGCCTGCTGCATTGCCCCAAGAGGGGTCCGAGCCTGCTGCATCGCCCCACGAGTGGTTCCGAAACTGCTGCATCACCCCAAGAGGGGCCCGAGCCTGCTGTTTACCCCGAGTAGGGTCCAAGCCTGCTGCATCACCCCGAGAGGGGTCCGAGCATGCTGCATCACCCCGAGAGGTGTCCGAGTCTGCTGCATCACCCCGAGTAGGGTCCAAGCTTGCTGCATTACACCGAGAGGGGTCCAAGCCTGCTGTTGCACCCCAAGAGGGGTCCGGGCCTGCTGGACTACCCCGAGAAGAGCCTGAGTCTTCCGAACCGGCCCTGCTGCCGCCCCCGGAGGGGTCCGAACCGGCCCTGCTGCCGCCCCTGGAGAGGCTCGAACCGGCCCTGCTGCCGCCCCCAAAAGGGCTCGAACCGGCCCTGCTGCCGTCCCCGGAGGGGTCCGAACCGGCCCTATTGACAGACTTTCTGACTCAGCCTTCTGAGTCTGCTGAACCGGCCCTGCTGCCGCCCCCGGAGGGGCTCGAACCGGTCCTGCTGCCATCCCCAGAGGGGTCCAAACCACGACTGCTGCTGTTCCCGGAGGGGTCCGAACAGGTCTTGCTGCCATCCCCGGAGGGGTCCGAACCGGTCCTACTGACAGACTTTCACCCCGAGGAGGATCCGAGCCTGCTGCATCACCCCAAGAGGGGTCCAAGCCTGCTGCATCACCCCGAGAGGGGTCCGAGCCTGCTGCATCGCCCCAAGAGGGATCCAAGCCTGCTGCATCGCCCCAAGAGGGGTCCGAGCCTGTTGCATCGCCCCAAGAGGGGTCCGAGCCTGCTGCATCGCCTCGAGAGGGGTCCGAGCCTGCTGCATCACCCCAAGAGGGGTCCGAATCTGCTGTTTCACCCCGAGGAGTATCCAAGCCTGCTGCATCACCCCAAGAGGGGTCCAAGCCTGCTGCATCACCCCGAGTAGGGTCCAAGCCTGCTGCATCACCCCGAGAGGGGTCCGAGCCTGCTGCATCACCCCGAGAGGGGTCCGAGCCTGCTACATCGCCCCGAGAGGGGTCCAAGCCTGCTGCATCGCCCAGAGAGGGGTCCGAGCTTGCTGCATCACCCCGAGAGGTGTCCGAGTCTGCTGCATCACCCCGAGTAGGGTCCAAGCTTGCTGCATTACACCGAGAGGGGTCCAAGCCTGCTGTTGCGCCCCAAGAGTGGTCCGGGCCTGCTGCACTACCCCGAGAAGAGCCTGAGTCTGCCGAACCGGCCCTGCTGCCGCCCCCGGAGGGGTCCGAACCGGCCCTGCTGCCGCCCCCGGAGGGGTCCGAACCGGCCCTGCTGCCGCCCCTGGAGGGGCTCGAACAGGCCCTGCTGCCGCCCCCAGAAGGGCTCGAACCGGCCCTGCTGCCGTCCCCGGAGGGGTCCGAACCGGCCCTACTGACAGACTTTCTGACTCAGCCTTCTGAGTCTGCTGAACCGGCCCTGCTGCCGCCCCCGGAGGGGCTCGAACCGGTCCTGCTGCCATCCCCAGAGGGGTCCAAACCAGTACTGCTGCTGTTCCCGGAGGGGTCCAAACAGGTCTTGCTGCCATCCCCGGAGGGGTCCGAACCGGTCCTACTGACAGACTTTCTGACTCAGCCATCTGAGTCTGCCGAACCGGTCCTGCTGCCGACCCTGGAGGGGTCCGATCCGGTCCTGCTGCCGCCGACCCTGGAGGGGTTCATACCGGTCCTGCTGCCGACCCTGAAGGGGTCTGGACCGGCCCTACTGTCGTCTCAGGAGGGGTTAGCACCTGCCCTGTCGCCTCAAGAGGGGTTACGGACTATTTTGCTGCCCCAGGTTGGGGTTGTGTCTGCCTTATCACCCCAGGAGGGGTTATGGACTGCCTTACTGCCTCGGGAAGGAGTTGAACCTGCCGCATCGCCCCCGGAGGGGTCTCACGTTATTATTGAGTACCTCCTGCAAAGTTGGGACCCAGGAGGAGGGGGAGGCCTTGAGGAGGGGGTACTGTTATGGCTATGGCTGCTGTGCAACCGCCTCACCACCAGGGGTCCCTCTAGTGTTGGCTGTCCTGGCAAGCCCAGTCCATCTCCCCTGTCCACTCTATGTTCTGGGCTTTTCCTTATAACCCTGCCTGACAGTTGCCTCGGTGCTTCGGCATCGAGCTCGCCTGGGCTCCCTGCTCTAGCCTTACTTCCTTGCTTGCTGTGCGTTTGGTCCCTGGACCTTGCCTTGCCTTGCCTTGCGCGGCCTTCGGGCCTCATTCCTTGCCTTGCCTTGCGCGGCCTTTGGGCCTTATCCCTTGCCTTGCCCTGCTTACTGTTTGTGGCCTACGGGCCTTCTGACCTGCCTTGCCCTGCTTACTGTGTGTGGCCTACGGGCCTTCTGTGTGTGTGTGGCCTACGGGCCTTCTGACCTGCCTTGCCCTGCTTACTGTTTGTGGCCTACGGTCTTTCTGACCTGCCTTGCCCTGCTTACTGTGTGTGGCCTACGGGCCTTCTTTGTGTGTGTGGCCTACGGGCCTTCTGACCTGCCTTGCCCTGCTTACTGTGTGTGGCCTACGGGCCTTCTGTGTGTGTGTGGCCTACGGGCCTTCTGACCTGCCTTGCCGCTTACTGTGTGTGGCCTATGGGCCTTCTGTGTGTGTGTGGCCTACGGGTCTTCTGTGTGTGTGTGGCCTACGGGCCTTCTGACCTGCCTTGCTCTGCCGCTTGCCCTGACCCAGCCTGAACCCCGACACTGCTACTTGCCGCCTGCCCTGACCCAGCCTGGACCCAGACACTGCTACTTGCCGCCTGCCCTGACCCTGCCTGGACACAGACACTGCTACTTGCCGCATGCCTTGACCCAGCCTGGACCCAGACACCGTTTCTAGCCATTCCTGTCTCTCTCCACCTGGAGCCACCCTTCTGGGTGGTGTTCACTACCCCTGAACACAGCCTAAGCGTAACAGTATGCCGAAGCCACCAATTTCCAGGGGAAGAGATAGGTCTTGGTACTACCGGTGAGCCAATTTTTCTTTTACCTCTACTCACATTATGCCTCAGCCTCCAAGTTTTTATGTCTGTGCCTGTTGCCAGACTTTGAACTATCTCAGTTACAAGAACTGTCTTGCATGTCAACTCTCAGACCAAGAGCACTGGGTTGGCAGCAGTTGTCATAAGAGGAACGTCTCGGTCTATCAGGAATGTTTAAATTGTCTAACTCCGAAACCAGGGTGGTGGAAATGCTCCTGTGTTCCGTGTCTGTTACCACCAGGCAAACCCTGCCCCTGTTGTTCTGCTCTAGGACCAGCTGTTCCATTAGAAAAAACAATCAGCTCTCCTAACCGGTATTCTGCTTCTGGCTCAACTAAAACAGACATTTTAGCTGGCAGTTTGTGGAAAGAAAAACCCAGGACTTACCTGACCAAGAAGGCTTCTGTGATACCAGTGCTAGACCCTCGGGAACAGGTTTCTCTAAAACGGAGAGAGCTGATTAACTCTAGCAGGGCTCTGCTTCCCACAGCTGCTGTTGAGACAATAACGAGCACTTTCCCTAGACATCCTAGAACTGCCTGTGCCTTCTCTAAACTGCTCCTCCAGAAACAAAATAAGGAGCCTCAGAGTTTGGCTCGAGGTATCAAGCCCACAGCAGTGCAATCTGTGTCTTCCATGTGCACTGCTTCTAACCTTGCTGCTCTGCCATCCGAGCCTGCTGCATCGCCCCAAGAGGGGTCCGAGCCTGCTGCATCGCCCCAAGAGGGGGTCCGAGCCTGCTGCATCGCCCCAAGAGGGGTCCAAGCCTGCTGCATCACCCCAAGAGGGGCTCGAGCCTGCTGTTTCACCCCGATGAGGATCCAAGCCTGCTGCATCACCCCAAGAGTGGTCCAAGCCTGCTGCATCACCCCGAGTAGGGTCCAAGCCTGCTGCATCGCCTCGAGAGGGGTCCGAGCCTGCCGCATCGACCCGAGAGGGGTCCGAGCCTGCTGCATCACCCCAAGAGGGGCCCAAGCCTGCTGCATCACCCTGAGAGGGGTCCGAGCCTGCTGCATCGCCCCAAGAGGGATCCAAGCCTGCTGCATCACCCCAAGAGGGGTCCGAGCCTGCTGCATCGCCCCAAGAGTGGTCCGAGCCTGCTGCATCGCCCCGAGAGTGGTCCAAGCCTGCTGCATCGCCCCGAGAGGGGTCCGAGCTTGCGCATCACCCCAAGAGGGGTCCGAGCTTGCTGTTTCACCCCAAGAGGGGTCTGAGCCTGCTGCATCGCCCCAAGAGAGGTCCGAGCCTGCTGCATCGCCCCAAGAGGGGTCCGAGCCTGCTGCATCGCCCCACGAGGGGTTCCGAGCCTGCTGCATCACCCCAAGAGGGGCCCGAGCCTGCTGTTTCACCCCGAGTAGGGTCCAAGCCTGCTGCATCACCCCGAGAGGGGTCCGAGCCTGCTGCATCACCCCGAGAGGTGTCCGAGTCTGCTGCATCACCCCGAGTAGGGTCTAAGCTTGCTGCATTACACCGAGAGTAGTCCAAGCCTGCTGTTGCACCCCAAGAGGGGTCCGGGCCTGCTGCACTACCCCGAGAAGAGCCTGAGTCTGCCGAACCGGCCCTGCTGCCACCCCCGGAGGGGTCCGAACCGGCCCTGCTGCCGCCCCTGGAGAGGCTCGAACCGGCCCTGCTGCCGCCCCCGGAAGGGCTCGAACCGGCCCTGCTGCCATCCCCGGAGGGGTCCGAACCGGCCCTACTGACAGACTTTCTGACTCAGCCTTCTGAGTCTGCTGAACCGGCCCTGCTGCCGCCCCCGGAGGGGCTCGAACCGGTCCTGCTGCCATCCCCAGAGGGGTCCAAACCACTACTGCTGCTGTTCCCGGAGGGGTCCGAACAGGTCTTGCTGCCGTCCCCGGAGGGGTCCGAACCGGTCCTACTGACAGACTTTCTGACTCAGCCATCTGAGTCTGCCGAACCGGTCCTGCTGCCGACCCTGGAGGGGTCCGAACCGGTCCTGCTGCCACCGACCCTGGAGGGGTCCATACCGGTCCTGCTGCCATCCCTGAAGGGGTCCGGACCGGCCCTGCTGTCGTCTCAGGAGGGGTTAGCACCTGCCCTGTCGCCTCAAGAGGGGTTACGGACTATTTTGCTGCCCCAGGTTGGGGTTGTGTCTGCCTTATCACCCCAGGAGGGGTTATGGACTGCCTTACTGCCTCGGGAAGGAGTTGAACCTGCCGCATCGCCCCCGGAGGGGTCTCACGTTATTATTGAGTACCTCCTGCAAAGTTGGGACCCAGGAGGAGGGGGAGGCCTTGAGGAGGGGGTACTGTTATGGCTATGGCTGCTGTGCAACCGCCTCACCACCAGGGGTCCCTCTAGTGTTGGCTCTCCTGGCAGGCCCAGTCCATCTCCCCTGTCCACTCTATGTTCTGGGCTTTTCCTTATAACCCTGCCTGACAGTTGCCTCGGTGCTTCAGCATCGAGCTCGCCTGGGCTCCCTGCTCTAGCCTTCCTTCCTTGCTTGCTGTGCGTTTGGTCCCTGGACCTTGCCTTGCCTTGCGCGGCCTTCGGGCCTCATTCCTTGCCTTGCCTTGCCTTGCGCGGCCTTTGGGCCTTATCCCTTGCCTTGCCCTGCTTACTGTTTTTGGCCTACGGGCCTTCTGACCTGCCTTGCCCTGCTTACTGTGTGTGGCCTACGGGCCTTCTGTGTGTGTGTGGCCTACGGGCCTTCTGACCCACCTTGCCCTGCTTACTGTTTGTGGCCTACAGGCCTTCTGACCTGCCTTGCCCTGCTTACTGTGTGTGGCCTACGGGCCTTCTGTGTGTGTGTGGCCTACGGGCCTTCTGACCTGCCTTGCCGCTTACTGTGTGTGGCCTACGGGCCTTCTGTGTGTGTGTGGCCTACGGGTATTCTGTGTGTGTGTGGCCTACGGGCCTTCTGACCTGCCTTGCTCTGCCGCCTGCCCTGACCCAGCCTGAACCCCGACACTGCTACTTGCCGCCTGCCCTGACCCAGCCTGGACCCAGACACTGCTACTTGCCGTCTGCCTTGACCCAGCCTGGACCCAGACACCGTTTCTAGCCATTCCTGTCTCTCTCCACCTGGACAAAAAACAACAAAGGGACTACCTTACACACTAGTTGCAGTGACATTTGTTTTTGGACAGAACGCTGTTTGAAAGTTTTATTGCAACAACCAATTTACAGATTGGTATATTGACTCTTACTGTGGTGAGAGTATGTTTACAACATAAAGCCCCTGATGCAGCCTTGTTGGCGAAACTCAGTTCGAGTCGGGCATCTCTAATAAAATCTTCCACGGTGTAAGGTAGTCCCTTTGTTGTTTTTTGCGTTGTCTACGTGGGACCGCCTTCCGATTTGTTTTATTGGATCTCTCCATCTGGAGCCACCCTTCTGGGTGGTGTTCACTACCCCTGAACACAGCCTAAGCGTAACATAAATCCAGCAGGATTTACATGCGCAGGGCTTTTAAAATCTACCCCTTAGTGCTCACTGTGGATTGTTTGAATGTAGTGTCACTCCTAACAGGTCGGTGTTATTGGCATGAATGATGTTGAATATTATCGTTAATACTTTAGAGTAGATTCTGGCTTGTACAGGTAACCGATGTAGTGACATAAGCAAGGGTGTACTGTGATCATATTTTCTAGAATCTAATAGGAGACTTGCTGCTGCATTTTGTAGTAGTTGTAGTGGTTGTAAGTGACATGCTGGAAGACCTAGTAGTAAGGAGTTACAGTAGTCTAGATTTGAGAAGATTATACACTTAGGGGCAGATTTTAAAATCAGGGGTCGGCTTGCACAAGGGGGTGCACACTAGTGCACCTTGCGTGCGCCGAGCCCTCGGGAAGACCAGTTGGCTTTCCCCGTTCCCTCCCCCCCCCATCTTTCCCTCCCTTCCCCTACCTGTCCTGCCTCCCAGCCCGAAACCCCTCCCCCCCGTACCTTTGTCTCACAAGATACGCGCGCCGGCCAACTGCCGGCACGCGATCCTCTGGCCCAGCGGCCTTGCAGAGGCTTCTGGCCATGCCCCTCCCCACCCCCGGACTGCCCATTTTTTCAAGCTCCAGGACTTACACATGTCCTGGGGCTTTACGCGCAGGGCTGCGCCTTTTGAAAATAGGCCCGGAGCACGTAAATCCTCCTGGATTTACGCACGTAACCTTTTGAAAATCTGCCCCATAGGCTTTTAATCATACATACACATGCTCTCTTTCACACATACAGGTTCTCAGACACTTACACACATGTGTAAGTGTCTCGCACACATTGGCTTTCAATCACACACTTAGACATACAGACTCTCAATCACACATTTACATACATGTGTGTCTCTCTCTCTCTGTCTGTCTGTCTCTCTCTCACACATACACACACACACACACACACACACACACTAAGGGATAGATTTTTTAAAAAAGCGCGATCACGTACTTTTGTTTGCGCAGCAGGCACAAACAAAAGTACGCTGGATTTTATAAGATACGCGCATAGCCGCGCGTATCCTCTAAAATCCTGGATCGGCGCACGCAAGGCTGCCGATTTTGGGCAGCCGGCGCGCGCCGAGCCGCGCAGCCTGCCTCCGTTCCCTCCGAGGCCGCTCCGAAATCGGAGCGGCCTCAGAGGGAACTTTCTTTCGCCCTCCCCTCCCCTTCCCCTCCATAACCCACCCCCCCGGCCCTATCTAAATCCCCCCCCCCTACCTTTATCCATGGATTTACGCCTCCCTCCGGGAGGCGTAAATCCACGCGCGCCAGCGGGCTGCTGGCACGCCGAGACCCGACCCGGGGGCGGTTCCGGAGGGCGAGGCCACGCCCACGGAATGCCCCGGCCCGAAGCCACGCCCCCGGGCCCTCCCCCGAAACGCCGCGTCCCGCCCCCCAAAACGCCGCATCGTTCGGCCCCACCCCCGACACGCCCCCTAAAAAACTCCCGGGACTTACGCGCGTCCCGGGGCTCTGCGCGCCCCGGCGGCCTATGCAAAATAGGCGCGCCGGCGCGCGAGGGCCCTGCTCGCGTAAATCCGGGCGGATTTACGCGAGCAGGGCTTTTAAAATCCACCCGTTAGGGTCTCTAGCACACATTCCCACTCACTCACTCACTGAAGAACAACTGGTGGAAGCAACAGCCTTCTCTTCCAGCCTTTGTGGCCTTGTGAAAGGATTCCAAATGGCCACAGGGGTTGATGTTGCTCCTCGTTTTGCTCTGGGCCGCGCTGCTCTTCTCCTTCGGGCCGATGCTGTATGCACTTGTATCTTAGCATGGTCTTGAACAAAGAAATCAAACCTGAAATGCAAAATGCCACGAGTACCAAACCCCATGGCAGCAATCCACCGGCTCTAAATCACACAATACCCGGCAGCCAATTCACGAGCCGAGCACATGCCCCGAGCTAAATGCTTCCATGCAAACCGTGGATCCCAACGTCCCGTGGGCATTGGGAACGAGGAAAGACTGGGCAGCCACACTCAGGAAGGGCCCCAGCTGAACACCCCAAGCCTAAACAGGAGAAAGTCGACCAACCACAACCTGAGCCAATGCACAACAGGAGTGATGTGCATAGTCAACCACAGAACATCCGCCCAGCAAGACCTGCTACCTTTCAGGATGAGTCTTCAGAAAGAGAAGACTTAGCAAGGTACATGACCCTCCGAGAATTCATAACTGCAGGGCTCTACATGTTCAACGACCACCCTAAGAGTTACAGGGCATGGAAATCTGACTTCCAAGATGCTGTGAAGGATCTGAGACTGATCCCTAAGGAAGAGATGAACTTGATGATGAAATGGTTGGGACGTGAATCGGCCGAACACGTGATAAGATTTAAAAACGTCCACCTAGATGATACTCCTACAGCGCTAAAAGAGGTGTGGGAGAGACTTGAGCGATATTATTGGGATCCAGTCGCCAGAGAGAATGTGTGGTTCGAGAAAATGGAAAACTTTCCAGAAATATCCAGAAAGGATAACTGAAAGTTACAAGAATTGGGAGATCTCCTCCAAGAGGTGGAGACAGCGAAGGCTAAACTAATTTATCCGGGTCTCAACCTTTTGGACACATCACGAGGCACGAACGCCATCATAAATAGATGCCCATTTATACAAGATAAATAGGCATCTCATTGTGCACAGTACAAAGAAGACAACAAAGAGTACCCACCTTTCCATGTCTTCACAAAGTTCATACGGGACTTGGCAAGGCGCAGAAACGACCCCAGCTTCTCATTCAGCGTGCATCAAACACACAGAATCAGCCACCGAGTGGACAAAGGGCCAACTAAAGAGCATGACGGTAGCAGGAAGCCCATTTCCATACATAAAACGGAAGTTTTGGGGGCGGGACGTGGCATTTCGGGGGCGGGCCCGAGGGCATGGTTTCAGCCCAGGGCGGTCCGGGGGCGTGGCCGCACCCTTCGGAACCGCCCCCGGGTCGCGTCTTGGCGCGCCAGCGACCCGCTGGCGCGCGGGATTTACTTCTCCCTCTGGGAGGCGTAAATCCCTGGTCAAAGGTAGGGGGGGTTTAGATAGGGCCGGGGGGGGGGTGGGTTAGGTAGAGGAAGGGAGGGGAAGGTGAGGGGAGGGAACGGAGGCAGGCTGCGCGGCTCGGCGCGCGCCAGCTGCCCAAAATCGGCAGCCTTGCGCCCGCCGATCCTGGATTTTAGCAGATATGCGCGGCTACGCGCGTATCTACTAAAATCCAGAGTACTTTTGTTTGCGCCTGGAGCGCGAACAAAAGTACGCCTACGCGCCATTTTTAAAAATCTACCCCTTAGAAAATAGCCACTGCTCTTACTAGCATCAGTAGAATGGGATATACTTAATATTTGGGTACTTGCCACGTATTTGTTGCCTGGATTGGCCATTGTTGGAAAAAGAATGCTGGGCTTGATGGACCCTTGGTCTGACCCAGTATGGCATGTTCTTATGTTCTTAAGAGATGGAGGACTACATGGCAAGTTGATTTTGTCCCTGGTAAGTAAGTTCTGGAAGAACTTTTAAATCCCTGTAGATTTTGCAAAGTGTATTGAATATCCATATAAAATCTCAAATCAAATGCTGTGAATTGTGCCAAGATAAAATACATTGATTTAAGGGTTATTGATATCAGATGATTGCAACATCTTGTAATGACTATAATTGAACTTTGCCTTATTCTGTTCATTGTCCATGGATGCACTATGATTAGTAACCAGAGGTAGAGTACGTGGACCACCATTCCTAGACTTAATTAGATACAAAGCATCAAGGGGGGTGCTGTTTGCCATGCTAGGAGATGGCTGCTCAAGCCTGAGGCTCCGCTCTGGCAATAATAAGTGCATTGATTGAACTCCGGTTGGATCTAAGAACCTACAAAGTGGAAATCCTAGCGTGCATTGAGAATATGAAGGAAGATCTTGCTTCCCTGGGTTCTCGCATGGATGAGCTGGATGGGAGAGCGGACGGACAAAGCGTCCAGATTGATGTTTTTCTGCACAAAGTAGTTCACGACGGAGCTGGAAACTCTGGGGGACAAAGTAGAAGACCTCGAAAACCAGTCTCGTAGGTCCAACATACGCATCAGGGGAGTCCCTAAAGAGGAGCAATTCGCGGATAGCATGCAGACGGCAATGGCAATCTGTCAAGATCTCTGGGACTGCTTCGGGAACCCCCCAGAGGAGCGCGACCATATATTCACGTTGGATCTGGAAAGAGCACATCGTGCCCTAGGGCCTAAATGAAATAACCAGCCCAGGGACATCATCATTAAATTTCTTCATTATAAACAAAAGGAAGACATCATCAAACTGGCCCGGTTTCATCCTCAATGGAAATGGCGCAATCATGACATTGCCATCTATAATGATTTAGCTCCCTCCACGCTGCAGAAGAGGTTCCTGCTGCGCGAGGCAATGACCGTCTTACGTCGCGAAGACATTCACTATAGATGAGCCTTTCCGTTTGCTTTGATTTTTCAACATCAAGGCACCTCTTACCAGTTCAAATCACTAACGGAGGCGGCAGAATGCTTCACACAAGCTGGCATCAATTTTGACTTCACCCCAGCAACTTGGCCAGCGCCCCATGCAGCCACGGATGCAGACCTACGATGGAGGTGACAGGGGCCGGGTCGAGGCAGTTCTGTAGACAACCAGCTGGCCATGGGAACATCACCACAGACAAGAGCTGTAGAGGAGGACCGGAAGGCTCATCTGCATACTGCTCCCAGCATCCCCCGGGAGAGGAGTCCAGAGGTCACCGCAAGCGATCCAGGGATTGACTTCCACATCCCAGCTTCCAGAGACCCCGCAAGGTTTGCAGTAGAGGAGGACAGGAAGCGCGCGCCATTAGGCGTGCGAATCTCGAATCTTTCCATTAACTGAGTGAAGATTAATTTAACCGTGGTTTAAAAGGATTGTTAAGTATAGCTTTCAGAAATTTTTGGGCTTATAAAAGTTTGGTGAAAGGTGAAATTAAGGGATATATTATTTAGAGTTTGTGTGTGTCTGAGGTAAAAAGCAAGCCAGAGATAGTTAATTCTAGTGTCTGTCTTTCCCACCCACTCAACCCTTATTAGGAAGGGAATGTTTAATAGAACGGAAAATGTCATAATGCCTCTATATCGCTCCATGGTGAGACCACACCTTGAATACTGTGTACAATTCTGGTCGCCGCATCTCAAAAAAGATATAGTTGCGATGGAGAAGGTACAGAGAAGGGCAACCAAAATGATAAAGGGGATGGAACAGCTTCCCTATGAGGAAAGGCTGAAGAGGTTAGGGCTGTTCAGCTTGGAGAAGAGACGGCTGAGGGGGGATATGATAGAGGTCTTTAAGATCATGAGAGGTCTTGAACGAGTAGATGTGACTCGGTTATTTTCACTTTCGAATAATAGAAGGACTGGAGGCATTCCATGAAGTTAGCAAGTAGCACATTTAAGACTAATCGGAGAAAATTCTTTTTCACTCAACGCACAATAAAGCTTTGGAATTTGTTGCCAGAGGATGTGGTTAGTGCAGTTAGTGTAGCTGGGTTCAAAAAAGGTTTGGATAAGTTCTTGGAGGAGAAGTCAATTAATGGCTATTAATCAATTTTATTTAGGGAATAGCCACTGCTATTAATTGCATCAGTAGCATGGGATCTTCTTAGTGTTTGGGTAATTGCCAGGTTCTTGTGGCCTGGTTTTGGCCTCTGTTGGAAACAGGATGCTGGGCTTGATGGACCCTTGGTCTGACCCAGCATGGCAGTTTCTTATGATCTTATGTTCTTATGTTCTTAAGGGCTGATGGTGAAGGATCTTTCCATGGTTCTAACCAGGGATAAGGGGACAGTATGAAGGCAAATTAGACTGTTTCCCTTTAAGAACTCAAAAGTTTTCTTTGTGAAATGGTGTTATGTGATTGATTGTTGCATTTTGTCTGAAAGTATTATTAGTATGCAAGGTAGGCAATTAGAAAGTGTTGAACCAAATTTATAGCTATATAAGCTCATTGGGTGTGTGTGGGGGGGGGGGGGGGGGGGGAGGAGGGGAGAACGACTAGTTTGGCAGCGATGCTGTAAATAATACTCTATGCTTAGGGCCAGGGACACAAGAACACTTAGACTCAGTAAAAGGTATAAAGTATTTTTATTAGGCAATATAAGTGTTCTTGGGAGATGCTGGATAGTGGGTGCCCTTAGTCTTACAATCTGACCAGCATCTCGTTGGATACAGGAAGTGACCCTTCTTTTATAGATAAACATACAGTATTGTGGAAGCTTCTAGACTTACGTGACTGCCCAAAGAATCATTTACAGAGTCACATCATGCTGTTGACATGACAACCTATCTCTAAACTGCCCTGATTAGTTTTCCCAGGCGTAGCCCATTTGCCCTCACTCTCCAAATAATCCTTTGTTCTGTTAATTATCTTGTCCAGTGAGATTTTAACAGAATAGTGCCTGAAGCTCTGGCCATTGGTTTCTTCTTTGTGACACAATGAATAGGCCTTACCTTTCTGGTGCCAGCTTGTCTGCCTGTTCAGGGACATTCTGCAATGTCATGCTCAGAAAGTCACTCAAAGTTCATTCAGCCCAGGCAGGCTAAAGAATAGCAGAGGCTTCTGGAGATTTTCCTTCTCCATGTTGGTTTTCTGTTCAGGCATTTTTCTCATTTCCCTCTTGTGCCACTTACAAATGGCAATAGTGGCACACCCAAGTACCAGAGATGAAGACAGAACAGTGAAAAGTGACTAGGGCAAATGGGCTAAATGTGTAAGCTAACAACTAACCTTGTGTGTGTATTGTTATCCCTCTAGATCCCCCCTAAAGTAAATGAGACTCATAGGCAGACATGTACTCATGAATTGACAAATAATAACAGCTAATTTTCATTAGGTAGCCATTAGCTCTATAATTGAGCTATACGGATACCTGCATTATAAAAAGGTCCTAAATTATAATAGCAAGACCACATATGTCATTTTTTCAGAGTCAAATAATTATACAATAGTGGTGTAACAGGTAAAGATAAGGAGAACAAAGAGAGAATAGTATGAAAATATTATATTTCTCATATAATACTAAGTATACTATCAGCATATGGACTCATACTGTGTTGTGCATACATCCTGTGGGACAAGTTATAAAAGTATTGCAAAAAATAAGACATGTTCAGGTCATAGACAGAAATGGGCCTAGGTGAACAGAAGTGTCACACTACCAGAGCACATCTGTGAGAGGTTGTGAATAAACTCTAGGTAAAGAAACCAATAGGTAGTGTTACAGGAAGAAATACTCAAAAAGGTATATAGGGAAAAATAGAAGAGGCTCACTAAACTCAGTATACTGGGTACAGAAAGATACTTGTGCAGAAGCAGCAATAGAGCAGAATTTACCTCAAGGGAATATTTGATTTATACCATGACATATCACACTGTCAAGTGGCCAGGAATGGGACAAGGTAACTGGTTAGTGTGATCAGATTAGCTTTCATAAATAAAAGTAAAAGAGAACATATCAAATAATCATCTGACTCATCAAGTAAATGCATATACTCATTATAAGGTCTAGGACTAGATAATGCAACAAAATCCTGGAACTGTAAGGCTACTAAAGACTGCCTCAATTCAAACTGTGGTATTAACTTGAAATCTAAATAGTGGCATTTTTTAAATGAGTACATAACTAAATATTAATTAGGTGTATCATTTCATATTTTGTTATTGACAATCAGTTATCACATATGAAATAAAGGTCCATATGATGAAAAGTGCATGATGACTTCTGTGCATAGGATAGGATGATTTCTAAAATCAATGACATCTGATGTATGCAGCTTCCCCTAGCTGGGTGAATTCTAGACATCAAAGCACAGCCTCTTAAATCAGCATTAGATGTATATATTATTAAAGCCTAGTAAGAACAAAACAAATTAAAATTAATCAATGAGACAAAATCTGTTTTGGCCTTAGCTCCCTACATCTATCCCTACATCTGCATAATAATCTCTTTATTATTAGGTAATATGCTATAGTATCAGGAACACAGACAACTTAAATGCTCAGACATCACACAGAAACATGCATTTCACTAAACTGACACACAAATTCATTCATTCCATTCTTCAGGTGTCATGACACACACATAACACAAAAAAGACAAACAACAATTAACATATTTGAGCTCAAAAAGTATTTGGATCGATCCATAATAAACAAAAATCAAAATCAAAATGATCTATTTAAAATGGAAAAAAAAATCAAACTGAGGAAAAATATAATCTTCAAGCTTTACAGCTCAAATGGCAAAGATGTTTTCTTTTTTCAATCTGGAAAGATATAAAATCTGGCATACAATAAAGTAAGGTAATAGTTAAAGTGAAATTGCAGCATGGTTGAAATTAACATTCTGATATAGCTTAATTCAGCAAATAGCAGTCAAGCGAAGTTCTTGTTTGTTTTTGTTATGCAACTGGGAAGCACTACACAAGGCGTGGTGAGTGAGCTGTTCTCCATCTGGGATTTAAAACCATTTGTGTTCCTTTTCTTAAGGTGATAATGGTAGTGCTTTGTAATTCAAAGATTGAAAATCTGCCACCTTTCTTAATGGTCCTGCAAATGCACCATCAATACTTGTACCATCAACTCCTAGCTTAATTCCTAAACATGAAACCTGGGACAGACCCAATCATTCCCTTCATCTAACACCACATCCCTCTAGTGAGATATAAGCAAAACTAAGAAATATCTATCATCATTAGAATATAACATAAATGTTGTAATTAACAAATACTGCAGCATGGAGTTCATGCATATTAGTGCCTTCTGTTTGCTTCTGACCTTTGTTTAATTAAAATAAATCATATCTTCACACAATTGTTTAAAAGCAAACCCATGGTGAGAGGTTTAAATGCAACTGACACATTTTTTTTCTAACAAAGACATTCCAAACCCCCTCCAAACAGTGAGCTGTACTGTAAAGCACATTACACTGTACCCCATAACCAATTCACCAACAAAGCACTTAACAAAATAAATCTCTTCCTTCTTTAACATCACTATGTCCCTGCTAATGCCATCAAATTCACTTCCGCCCACTTCCAAAAACACAAATTTCTGTTTTCAAACTAAACAGATCAATTCATTGAAATGGAGTCGCTCTCTTTTCTTTTCTTTTTTTTTTTCTGTCTCTCTGCCCATGCACTCAAGCGAAAAAATGCCCAAATCCCTCTACAATGGATATTATTTCCCCTAGGTGTAATTACTGCACCTATTAATTGATTCTGAGGGTAATCTACATTACACCCATCCTGTCCATGTTGTATTTCTGATTCAAATTCCTTATCTGGACCTGCTTTAACTCCTTCTGTCCCAGTCACCTTATTTGTCTCCCCCTCTTTTTGTTTATTTAGCTGTTCAATTTGCATAGAGTATAATTTAGTTTGGATTTTAGTCAAATCATCAGCTCCTTTACCTTTCTCCCTAACATACAAATCACCATAATGGCATATATTAAGGAACATTTTGCAAAAATTTATTCTGATCCTCCTCCTTCCTCTCTTTTTTTTTTTTAAACAGAAGCCCTAAAATGCAATATCTGATAGGAGAGTTAACATACAATCACTATACACAGTACATGTGCACACAAACAATCAAACAATGGAAAATATATATACATATAGAATAAAAAAAATTTTATACTCACAGATTTTTTTAAGATTAATTTACATACTTACAAAAATGGATCCATCCTATGCCAACCACCAGGGAAGCGCGGACATCTCTTTAAGCCTCATCTCTTAGCTCAATGTCTACCGGGTACACCATCAATATTCCTCCAGACCACTTAAGCCTGGGAACACTTCCTTCGGACTTAAAACCAAATTAAATGTCCAAGAACTTAGTGTGAAATTGAATTCTGTCCACCAGAATCCAATTGAACACTACACCAAAATAACAATAGCCTCAGCTATTGCGAAGTCCCACCTGGGTTGCCAAAAATGTAAATAATACTCTATGCTTAGGGCCAGGGACACAAGAACACTTAGACTCAGTAAAAGGTATAAATTATTTTTATTAGGCAATATAAGTGTTCTTGGGAGATGCTGGATACTGGGTGCCCTTAGTCTTACAAACTGACTAGCATCTCGTTGGATACAGGAAGTGACCCTTCTTTTATAGATAAACGTACAGTATTGTGGAAGCTTCTAGACTTACGTGACTGCCCAAAGAATAATTTACAGAGTCACATCATGCTTTGACATGACAACCTATCTCTGAACTGCCCTGATTAGTTTTCCCAGGCGTAGCCCATTTGCCCTCACTCTCCAAATAATCCTTTGTTCTGTTAATTATCTTGTCCAGTGAGATTTTAACAGAATAGTGCCTGAAGCTCCCGCCGTTGGTTTCTTCTTTGTGACCCAATGAATAGGCCTCACCTTTCTGGTGCCAGCTTGTCTGCCTGTTCAGGGACATTCTGCAATGTCATGCTCAGAAAGTCACTTAGAGTTCATTCAGCCCAGGCAGGCTAAAGAATAGCAGAGGCTTCTGGAGATTTTCCTTCTCCATGTTGGTTTTCTGTTCAGGCATACTTCTCAATGCCCACCATGTACCCCCAGGGGGTGGATTTGCAGAAGATGGAGTGCGAATCCTTATTTGGCTAACTTTATCATCTCAGGAAGATTCAGGTTGTTATTTTTTAACACAGTCGGGGCTAAGATACATTCTCACTCTCAATCATTTACCCAAGGTTTATACGGGTACCAGAAGGGTTATCTCCTTAATTCCACAGCAATGTTATTTTTTATCATTGACAATGGTTAAGATAATCTCTCTTAATGTTAAAGGCCTACACACCCACAGAAAGCGTTTCCTCCTCCAAAAAGAGCTGTTGCATCAGAAAGCGGACATAACGTTCATTCAGGAAACTCATCTGAAATGCAAACATGAGCACTTACTATCGTGTATGGAATTCCCACATGTATTTCTGGCTGCCAGAGGGAAAAGGCCAAATATTCTGGGACAGGGAGTTTGATATCAAAGCATTTGGTATTTGACTATATCTCCCATGCTGCTGACCCGAATGGGAGGTTCCTTATCTTAAACATCCAATTTGGCATAAAAAAAATACACCCTTGTGTCTGTCTATGCCCCAAATAGGGTCCAGGGCCCTTCTGGAAGGCACTGCATGGAGCAATGTCATTACACGCGGAAGGGCCAATCATATTAGGAGGGGACCTTAATGTTATCCTTAGGTCGGACATAGATCCACACTCTCATCTATCCGGGCCCTTCAGGAAACTAGTATGAGAATTCATGACTGACTGGAATGTTGTTGACATATGGAGAAACCAGTACCCTAAATTTCGATCCTATACTTTTTTTCAGCACCCCATGACAGCTACTCACGCACTGATTACTTTCTGGTCGATAAATTATTGGGAAATCAGGTCAGGGGAGCAGATATAGATGTAATCACCTGGTCTGATCAAGTCCCAATTGGTCTCGAGGTAGATCGGGATGATCGGGATGAAGGCAGCCAGTTCTGGAAGCTGAATAAATCCCTCCTGCAAGATGATGCCTTTGTGCAGACTTTGGGTATGCAGCTGCAGGAATATTTTCGTCTAAATAAGGATGGGGTGGCATCCCCTAGCACTCTTTGGGAATGTTCCAAGGCGGTTGTGAGGGGGCTATTAATCTCTCGGGCTACTGCTTGTAAAAGCCAGGAACAGGGGGCCCATCTTGCCTTAATGGATAAAATTTCAGCCTTATCGCAGATCCATATGAGAACCCAATCTAAGCACTGCTACCAGAGGCTACTTGCCCTAAAAAATGAGTTAGCACAACTTGATAGTAAGCGCCTTCTTCATGCTTTGGACTCTCTTAAGCAGAAATATTATGAGGGTGGGAATAAGGCAGGATGCTTCTTGGCTCGCCAACTTTGGGCCAAGATTTCCCAAAACACCATTCCAAAAATTAAAAATTTGTCAGGGGACATCCTTACGGCCTCGACGGGAAGCCGCAGTACCTTTTCAGCTTTCTTTCAGACCCTATATATGCCTGAGGGATCCATTCAGCAAACAGACATAGATGCATATTTACAAGACCTATATCTGCCTAATTTGACACCTGAACATCAGAGTCTGGACGCTCTTATCCTGCCCAGCGAGATCAAGATGGTGATCAAATCCTTGAAACCCAGCAAGTGTCCCGGTCTTGATGGCCTCTCTGGGGTTTATTATAAAACATGTATATCAATAGTAGCAGAACCCCTAGCACAGTACTTTAATAACCTTAGAGAGGGCAAAGGCATCAGATCCCATAACAATGTAGCCGGTATCACTATCATTGCCAAGCCCGGACGAGACCCGGCACAATGTGGCTCCTATAGGCCCATCTTGCTTATAAATGTGGATCTAAAAATCCTGGCCAGGGTTCTAGCTCAAAGACTTAACAAATTTATTTCACAGCTTGTCCATTCCGACCAGGTAGGGTTCATTCCACAGCGTATGGCGGCAGACAATATACAAAAAGTTATCACTCTCATCTGGTGGGTTTGTGGAGCTCAGATTCCTGCCAAAAAGGCATTTGACCTAGTTCATTGGCCCTTTCTATTTTCTACGTTAAAGCAAATGGCATTTGGGCCATTCTTTTTGCAATGGGTACAACAGCTATATGACAATCCCTCTGCCCGGGTTAAAGTGAATAGCGGCTATGGCCCTGCTTTCCCCATAGGAAGGGGCACTAGACAAGGATGCCCATTATCTCCCTTGCTATTTGCTTTGTATCTTGAACCCCTAGTGACCAGAATATGCAGAGCCGCTGATATACATGGAGTAAAACTAGGTACTGAGGAGTACAAAGCATCACTTTTTGCTGACGATATTCTATTAACATTAACGGACCCGGCCTCGTCACTGGAGGGGGTTACACGTGAATTACATAGTTTTGGCATAGTAGCTGGCCTCAAGGTGAACCTCTCCAAGTCTGAGTTGCTCAATGTGATCCTGGGTCCAGCCGAAGTACAAATTATTCATAGCAGGTTCCCATGTAGGTGGGCTAAGTCCCATATTAAATATCTGGGGGTCTTTCTAACAGCTAGATTAACTGATCGCTATAATCTTAACTATACACCATTGCTCAATAGCCTAACCCTAGATATGAATCGGTGGAACAGGGCCACTTTCTCATGGCTGAGAAAAATAGCAATTGCCAAAATGATGGTCCTGCCAAAATTTCTCTATTTATTCTCTTCCTTACCAATAGGCATCCCCTCTCAAGCGCTTCGACACTGGCAAAAACAAATCTTTGACTTCATCTGGTGTAGACGCCCCCCCTCCCCCCCTTCCCCACCTAGCGTGTCAGGTCTTATACCTTCCGAAGACTCAGGGGGGGGCTGGGAGTTCCCAACATCCTATGGTACTATAGGGCAGCTCAGTTGCGAGCCATATTAGACATCCATCGCAACATGGAAGTTAAGCAATGAGTGTCTATTGAGCAAGCAATACTGGGCCCAATGGCTTTACAGGCCATATTTTGGCAACCACGGAATACCTGGAGGCCAGTTAAGGGAATCACATGGTTCTTACAAGTCACCTTACAAATATGGAAGCAGAGCAGTAAACAAGTAGTTGGGGCATACAAGTATTTTTATCAAACCTCCCTCCTCCATAACAGTCATACGCCGACGGGTTATCAGACCTCCCAGCTGAATTTATGGAGGGACAAGGGTGTTACCACTATTGGGCACATGATGTCACGGGGACAATCCTTTCATTGACAGGACTGATGGATATCTTTCCCTTTAGCTCGAGAGATTTTTTGGCATATGCTCAAGTGGTCCATTTTATCCAGACTTTACAACGCACTAAATTGCTATGACCAGGCTGCTCATTGTTTGAGTCTTTAGTTCGGTACAGTGACAGAATAAAGGGTCACATTTCTAAGATTTACCATTCGTTTTTGCCAGACAAACAGGAGCTCAGCAATTACGCGAGACAGTGGGCAGTGGACCTGGAGGAGCAGTTGAGCTCTCAGACTTGGGAGGTAATAATGTATATTGCCAGGAGATGTTCAATCTCAGCCGGATTGTGTGAGAATTGCTATAAAATGATATACAGATGGTATCTCACCCCAGACAAAATACATAGGATATATCCGGCGGCATCGGACTCCTGCTGGCGAAACTGCGGCAGTAGTGGAACTTACTTCTATATCTGGTGGACCTGCCAGAAACTTCAGACCTTTTGGGAGATCCTTTTCACTTGGTTAAGTAAGAACATAAGAAAATGCCATACTGGGTCAGACCAAGGGTCCATCAAGCCCAGCATCCTGTTTCCAACAGTGGCCAATCCAGGCCATAAGAACCTGGCAAGTACCCAAAAACTAAGTCTATTCCATGTAACCATTGCTAATGGCAGTGGCTATTCTCTAAGTGAACTTAATAGCAGGTAATGGACTTCTCCTCCAAGAACTTATCCAATCCTTTTTTAAACACAGCTATACTAACTGCACGAACCACATTCTCTGGCAACAAATTCCAGAGTTTAATTGTGCGTTGAGTAAAAAAGAACTTTCTCCGATTAGTTTTAAATGTGCCCCATGCTAACTTCATGGAGTGTCCCCTAGTCCTTCTACTATCCGAAAGAGTAAATAACCGATTCACATCTACCCGTTCTAGACCTCTCATGATTTTAAACACCTCTATCATATCCCCCCTCAGTCGTCTCTTCTCCAAGCTGAAAAGTCCTAACCTCTTTAGTCTTTCCTCATAGGGGAGTTGTTCCATTCCCCTTATCATTTTGGTAGCCCTTCTCTGTACCTTCTCCATCGCAATTATATCTTTTTTGAGATGCGGCGACCAGAATTGTACACAGTATTCAAGGTGCGGTCTCACCATGGAGCGATACAGAGGCATTATGACATTTTCCGTTTTATTCATCATTCCTTTTCTAATAATTCCCAACATTCTGTTTGCTTTTTTGACTGTCGCAGCACACTGAACCGACGGTTTCAATGTGTTATCCACTATGACACCTAGATCTCTTTCTTGGGTTGTAGCACCTAATATGGAACCCAACATCGTGTAATTATAGCATGGGTTATTTTTCCCTATATGCATCACCTTGCACTTATCCACATTAAATTTCATCTGCCATTTGGATGCCCAATTTTCCAGTCTCACAAGGTCTTCCTGCAATTTATCACAATCTGCTTGTGATTTAACTACTCTGCACAATTTTGTGTCATCTGCAAATTTGATTATCTCACTCGTCGTATTTCTTTCCAGATCATTTATAAATATATTGAACAGTAAGGGTCCCAATACAGATCCCTGAGGCACTCCACTGTCCACTCCCTTCCACTGAGAAAATTGCCCATTTAATCCTACATCCTTACATGTTACCCTATCTGCCTCTGCTATTACTGCCCTTTCGCATGTTTACCCCGATGACATAAATAAGACCCAGTAGCGTTTCTGTTCCCATACTTTTATTGCTGCTCGCAATTTGATAGCTGTTCGGTGGAAAACAGAACAGGTGCCCCAGTTACCGGAGGTCATAGATAAACTTTAACCTCTTTAACAGCTACCAAATATGGGAGAATGCCTTCTTTTATTAAATCTTGGCAACCGTTTCTTGATTATATTGCTCAAATGTAACATGATATTGTTTCATGCTATCAGAAGATATATGGGGGAATGTACTGAATCATAGCATCTTAGATGGGGATGTATCATACTAAATTGTCCTTCATTGTGTTCTAGAGGTGGCTTGCCTCTTTTCTAAGCATTGTGAACTTTGACATTCAGGTATCAAACGCGAGAAGCCACCCTCTGCTTCTAACGACTTTGGATCCTGCAGCAGATTGGCCACAGCTCTGCTACGCCTGTGGGGACATGGGAGGGAGGGGATTTGGGGACTTTTCTGTATTCTGTATTCATAATGACATTGTACTAGCAATTCTATGTTAAAAGTTTAATAAAATTGTCAAAAAAAAAAAAAGATACATAGCATCACACTATCTACAGTTTGCTAGTAAAATTAATAAAAATAGAACACGTGAAACCTCTCATGAAGAAATGCATTTTTAACAAGAATATCATGCAATATCCCAAAATGCAACCTTCTCTAGTTCAAAACATCTTAATACAGGCAATGAAAGATTATACAGCTGAAAGATTAGAATAAGATTCTCAAGCAACTAACATTTGGAATCAAATGTAATGCATCAATTTAACAGAATAAGTATAACTTAATTATTGTTATTTTTGCAGTCTTGAATCAAAATGGTAGGAGAAGAACAGAATGATACTGCTAGGAATGAGGTCACTGTTGCCATTCCCTGGCAGGAAAAAGTGGTTTAAACGTAGCACATCTTCTTTCCATAAACTGTGGGAATATTGAGCAGGCGACCATTCTGAGGGAAAGAAAAATATCAGGTCTAAATATAATGCCCTTGAAATGTTTTTATTTTTTTTTCTATAAATGATTCAGTCACTTCTTTTAGTTCTTCTGTTTCATTGTGTATATGTGAGGGAGTGTAGAAGAAAATTACTCAGAACACCTTAAAGGACTGGCCACTGTTATCAGGCCCAGTCCTCCTTAAGAGCTTTTCCAGCAAGGGATTCTGGGTCAGGGAGGGTCCCTTCAGCTGGGGATAAGAGATCAGGGCCCAGAGGGGTGAGGAGGGACCCTGGTGAAAGAAGGAAGATTCAAGAAAGAGAACTGCATGGAACTGTAAGTTGCATTGTCACATTTATTTGATGAATGGCATAGAATAGCAAAGTTGCTTGGGCTGTTATTTTCTACAAATAATTTTAAAGATTCATAAAAGATTTTGCCAGAGTCCAGCCTGAAGTCTTTTTTTCTGGATATCCTTCTGACTGCGATTTTGACGACATCTAGTGTACCAAGGCATACAGTGCCAAGAGTTATGACTTTGCTATAGAAAATTCTGATACAAGTTAGGGTAAATTTACAGAGGGTGCCTAACTAGCAATGCACAGGTGTACATAGCAACCTTTATACACCCAGCCAGTTTTCAAACCTGTTTGCTGTAAATTAATGTGTTACCATCTAGCTGGGGATAGATGGGACCCTGAGATACAGACATTGCTATGTATACTTTATTATTTAGAGAAATGGTGGCATTTAGTATAAAATTATTGTCATGTAGTATTTTTAAAGAGTTGCCCCACAGTACTCACACCAGAAGTAAAGAACAGAATGAGAGATCAGCGACAGACAATTATGCAGGTCTAATGGTCAAGCTGGGATTTTGGGCAGTGCTTTCTTTGATCACAGATTACAACAGTTTCTTAGAGCAGAGGTTTATTTAACTGTACGGTTTCTAGATGTGGGGGTTCACACGCTTCCTTTAATATTCATCTCAAACTTCCTGTGCTCTTTCCCACCTCTGATTCTGTACCAGACCATGATGCTTGGTGACTGAAATGGCTGACAGAATCCTTCAAGATTGTGTGCCTCTTGTTAGCTTCGTGGACCCTTAGACCGATCGGGACCGATGGAAGGAGGCTAAGAGGGTTCTCAGCACTGGTGCCGATCGGAAGGCGGCAGAGGCGGACTCGAGGACAGCTGGTGGAGGAAACCACGGAGGGCCCTATGCGACCAAGGGCTTGTCAGGGAGTTGAGGAGAAGGAGAGACTGGCCTGGTGGTAGGAGGTCTTCGCCCTGGAAGCCGGTACTCCCCCGAGAGGAGCTCGTAAGAATCCGGCCGCTGGGACTTAGGAGATTCACCCTGGAAGCTGGCGTCCCCCCAGGAGGAGCCCGTAGGGACCCGGCCACTGGGACTTAGGAGATCTCTCAGAGACGGAGTCCTGAAGAAGTCCAAGGTTGGGAGCTAGAGGAACGTCGTTCACCAGGCCAAGTCGAGTACCGGAGAAACACCAAAAGCCAGTCCGCGTCAGGAGCCAAGGAATCGCCGAGAGCCAGTCCGTGTCCGAAGCCAGGGAATCACTGAGAGCCGGTCCGAGTCAGAAGCCAAGGAAAGCGGAAGAGTAAGCAGGATACAGCAACTGGAAGCAGGAACGAAACCCTGGGAACCTCGTTGCAAGGCAGAGAAGAGGAGTAACTGCAGGGCTTAAATAGCCCTGCAGCGTCTGACGTCATCGGAGGCCGTCCCCTGCTTCTCCCGCGCTGGCCCCTTTAAGAAGGGAGCTCAGCCGCGCGCATCTAGGGGGCGGAGCCAGCTGCCTCGAGACGCCGTCCGCTCCTCCAAGGCAGGAGCGCGGCGCCGGAGGCCCGTGCAGGGCCAAGCGAGGAGGAACGGACCCGGGCAGTGCCATGGGCAGGTGCCGACCCTGGGACCGGCCTGGGAACGCGTTCGGGCCGCGCCACGGGTGAGTGCCGGCCCCGGGTCGGTCCTGGGGTTGCAACACCTCTTATTTTTGAGGAATAAAAAGTACTTCAAGATTCATGGCAACCCCTTCTGTAGATTTTTACGCACCACAATATCAAAGATAAAGTCAGAAGAATCATGGTCCCAAGATTGGAGCAGCACTTCCAATTAAAAACAATTCAATATTCTGTTCAGAAAACATGGATGGACTTACTGGAGTATTTTGGGGAGTGCCATTTAGATCAAGCAGAAGATCAGCTACATGTAGACAAAAAGAAAAGGCATTAAAACTAGCAATAGAGTACAAGTGGTGTATTGGTTTATTGAACTTTTGCAAAGAAATCTCAACTATAGGGGATAATTTAGATATTATAATTAGGGGTACATTTTCAAAAACAGCGCGCGAGCGTACTTTTGTTCGCGCACCACGCGCGAACAAATGTATGCTGGGTTTTATAAGATATGCGCGTAGCTGCGCGTATCTTATAAAATCCGGGGTCGGCGCACGCAAGGAGCTGCACATTTGTGCAACCTGTGCGCGCCGAGCCCGGCGTGCGCTGCCTGTTCCCTCTGAGGCCGCTCCGAAATCGTAGCGGTCTTGGAGGGAACTTTCCTTCCGCTTCCCCTCCCTTCCCCTCCCTAACCCACCCCCCCCCCCCCGGCCCTATCTAACCCCCCCCCCCACCTTTGTCAGCAGATTTACGCCTGCCCGAGGCAGATGTAAATCTGCGCGCGCCAGCGGGCTGCTGGCGCGCCATCACCCGACCCGGGGGCTGGTCCGGAGGCCTCGGCCATGCCCCCGGAGACGCCCCTCCTTCCCCTTTTACGAAGCCCTGAGACTTACGCGCGTCCCGGGGCTAGGCGCGCCAGTGCGCGAGTGCCCTGCGCACGTAAATACAGCCGGATTTACACGCACAGGGCTTTTAAAATCCGGCCCTTAGAGCGTCTGATTTTAGTTTTTAACTGAGAAACTCTGATAAAATACCCCTGATGCAAAAAATAACATAAAATAGATAAATATCAGAAAAAACACTTCTTCTAATATTCTCTCATTCCTCCTTTGCCTACCCTGGATTCTCCGCGTTTTGGGGTAGATTTTATAAACTTACGCGCGCACGTACTTTTGTTTGCGCACCAGGCGCGAACAGAAGTACGCCGGATTTTATAAGATACGCGCGTAACCGCACGTATCTTATAAAATCTGGGGTCGGTGCGTGCAAGGGGGTGCACATTTGTGCACCTTGCGCGGGCCGAGCCCTCCAAGGCCGCTCCGAAATCGGAGCGGCCTTGGAGGGAACTTTCTTTCCACCCGCCCGCACCTTCTCCTCCCTTCCCCTACCTAACCCACCCCCCGGCCCTATCTAACCCCCCCCCCCACTGACCATCTTCGTGACATTGGGTAAGTCAGCGGTTGATAAAGTGTATTTGAGAGATCCCACGAGAGACTTCTCAGGAAATTACAAAGTCACGGGATAGGAGGCAGTGCTGTATTATGGATTGGTAACTGGTTAAAAAGCCAGAAACAGATGGTAGGAATAAATAGTCATGTTTCCAAGTGTAGAAAAGGACTGGGAACTGTGCTGTTTAACATATTTTCCAGCCCAGACAAATGGTGGTACCCGGTGCACACAAATGTACACCCGATTTTATAACATGCGCACATGTTACAAAATCCAGGGTCGGCGCATGCAAGGGGGTGCACACTTGTGCACCTTGCACACGCCGAGCCCTAGGGGAGCCCCGATGGCTTTCCCCGTTCTCTTTGCTCCCCCCCACCTTCCCCTCTCTTCCCCTATCTAACCCACCTCCCAGCCCTATCTAAATCCCCCCTGCCTTGTTTTCAATAGTTATGTCTGCCTCTGGCAGGTGTTACTTGCGGGTGCCGGCCATCTCCCAGCACAGCCGCTGCGCCGGAGGCCTCGGTCCCGCCCCTTTTTCAAATCCTCGGGACATACGCGCATCCCGGGGTTTGCGTGCATCGCCGAGCCTATGCAAAATAGGTTCGGCGCGTGCAGGAACAGTTTTTCGGGGTTATGCATGTAACCCTTTGAAAATCTGCCCCTTAGTGTCGTTGTGGACAATATGTTGAAATCTTCATCTCAGTGTGCAGCAGTGATCATAAATGCAAGCAGAATGTTAGGAATGGAGAATAAAGTATAAATTATCATATTGCCTTTGTATTGAGCCATGGAGCTGCTGCATCTTGAGTACTATGTGCAGTTCTGGTTGACCCAGACATAGCGAAACTAGAGAAGGTGCAGAGGAGGGCAAAAAAATTAATAAAGGGGATGGAACTTCTCCCCTATTATAGAGGTTACACAGGCTCGGACTCTTCATCTTGGAAAAGAGATGGCTGAGAGGGGACATGATAGATGTTTATAAAATTTTATTTATTTATTTATTTATTTAAGATTTTTATATACCGGCATTCGTGATACAATCACATCATGCCGGTTTACATAGAACAAGGGGTGTACAATGAACAATTGAGTAACTTATTGGTGAGGAAGTAAGCAGTTACAAATAACAGGGGAAATAAAACTGGGAGAAGAGAAAAAAGGATAGGATAACATTAGATAACGATAAAGATATTTACATTAGCTCAACATTAGCTGTAGATATTTACATAAAGAAGGGGTAGGACTGGCTGTATGATGTATAGATTGATGGTATGAGAATTAGTTAGTGTCTGGGAATGCTTGTTTAAACAGCCAGGTCTTAAGTCTTTTTCTGAAGGTTGGGAGGCTAGGTTCTTGTCTGAGGTCCGGAGGGATGGAGTTCCATAAAGGGGGGCCGGCTGTTGAGAATGCCCGATCTCTTAAGGTGATGTGTCTGGTGGTTTTGGCAGTGGGTACTTGAAGAGATCCTCTGAGTGCATCTCGAGTTGGTCTGGAGGAGTTATAAATTTGGAGAGGGACTTGTAAATCGAGTGGGATGTGTTGATGGATGGTTTTGTATATTATGGTAAGAGATTTGTAAAGGATTCTGAAATGAATTGGCAACCAATGGAGATCTTTGAGGATTGGAGTTATATGGTCCCTTCTCCTGGAGTTTGTCAGTAGTCGTGCAGTAGCATTCTGTATCATCTGAAGAGGTTTAGTGTAAGAGGAAGGGAGGCCCAGAAGGATAGAGTTACAGTAATCGATCTTAGAAAAAATGATGGCTTGTAGAATAGTTCTGAAATCCTGGAAATGGAAGAACAGTCTGATTCTTTTCAGTACCTGCAGTTTATGGAAACAATCTTTGGTGGTTCTGTTGATAAAAGCTTTGAGGTTCATCCGGTTGTCGATTAATACTCCTAGGTCTCTCACTTGTGTGGTAGTAAGGATAGCCGGTAGATTAGAGATGGAGTTGTTGTTGTCTGGGGAGATGAGCAGCAGTTCGGTTTTGGAGGAGTTTAAAACTAGGTTTAGGTTGGATAAGAGGCGTTTAATTTCAAGGAGGCAATTTTCCCAGTAATCCAATGTTTTCATATAAGACTCTTTAATGGGTATCACGATCTGGATATCGTCGGCGTAAAGGAAGTGTTTGAGGTTAAGGTTGGAGAGGAGTTGGCAGATTGGTAAGAGATAAATGTTGAAAAGCGTGGGCGACAGCGAGGAGCCCTGGGGCACACCTATGGATGAGTCCATTCGTGATGATTCTTTGTTCTGTATCTTAACCTTGAAGCCTCTGTTGGCGAGAAAAGATTTAAACCATGAGAGTGCAGAGCCTGAGATACCTATAGAAGCCAGCAAGGATGTGAGAGTGGAGTGGTTGACCGTATCAAAGGCCGCTGATAAGTCAAGTAGAATTAGGAGGAATGATTGACCTTTGTCAAGGCCCATTACAATGAAATCTGACATGGAGATGAGTAGGGATTCTGTACTCAAAGATTTGCGAAATCCGTATTGTGAGGGGAATAGAATTTTATTGTCTTCAATGTAGTCGGAGAGTTGTGTGTTTACAACTTTTTCTAGAATCTTAGCTATGAATGGGAGATTGGCGATAGGGCGGAAGTTATTGGGGTCTTTAGGGTCCAAGTTGGGTTTTTTAAGTAGAGGTTTGATGGAGGCCAGTTTAAGGACGTCGGGGTATGATCCTTGGGAGAGCGAGCAATTTATGATGTCCGACAGTGTTTTGGCGATGGAGTCTGGTATAGCCAGTAGTAGTTTGGTGGGGATGGTATCCAGAGGGTGGGAAGAGGGTTTCATTCTCTTTAAAAGTGCTTGTATCTCTAAGGTAGAGATGGGTTCAAATGTTTCCAGACCATTGCTGTTGAGGGAGGGCTGCTGAAGGGTCGGGGGAGAAGTGAGATCAGGGGGGTTAGAGGGTAGTTGAGTTAGAAGGCTATTGACTTTATTGTGGAAATGTAGAGCAAGTTCTTCCGCTTTCGATTGAGCTAGATCACTAGGAATCTCCTGAGGAATGATTTGTGTGAGATTGGAAACATAGGCGAAGAGGGCTTTTGCATCGAAGATCAGATGGTGAATCTTGGATGCATAAAAATCCCTTTTGGATTTTGAGGTTGCGGTCTTGTAGAGGTGGAGGGTGGTTTTGTAGATGGAGAGAGTCTTGGTGCTAGGGGATTTGCGCCAGTTGCTCTCTTTCTGTCTTAAATTTTGTTTTAGCTTTCTTAATTCTTCCGTGAACCATGGTTGTCTTTTGGAGGCGTTTGGAAGTGGTTTTTTGGTTGCTAGTGGGCATAACTTATTGGCTATGGATTCTGTGATGGCATTCCAGGAGCGGAGAGCTGTGTTTGGGTTGGAAAGATCTATGGAGGGTAGTTGTGAGGCTAGGTGGGAAATGAGGTCTGCGGTAGAACAGGATCTTCTGTATGGGAATGATGATGCTGGCACCTTAGGTGAGGTGGATTTTTTCAGAGAGAATGATGTTGAGATAAGTGAGTGGTCAGACCAGGGAACCTTCTTGCACTTGAGGCGGGTGGAGTGCTTAATGCCTGGGTTGATAAAGATAAGGTCTAGTGTATGGCCGGCTTTGTGGGTGGGTTTGCTGACTAATTGCTTGAAACCCAAGGCAGAGAGGGCTGTGAGAAAGGTTTCACAGCTGGATGAGAGGGTGGTGTTGTCCACATGAAGATTAAAATCTCCTAGAATAATTGCAGGGGCATCCAGTTTGATGAGAGTTGTGATTATTTCTACTAAGGGGGATGGGTCTGTCTCTAGGAGGCCCGGGGGGGCGTAGACGAGCAGGATTTGTAGTTGTTCTGAGGTGAAGAAGCCAATTTCTAGTTTCGAGTCTGGGTTGAATGGGTGTTGAGTGAACCTGAAGTCTTTTTTGGATGCAAATAGAAGTCCACCTCCCCTTTTTATCTGTCGAGGGAGGGAGAAGATGTCGTAAGTTGATGTGGGAAGCTGGTTAATTATTGCAGTGTCTGTGGGTTTAAGCCAGGTTTCTGTTATTGCGCAAATATCTGGCTTGGTGTCTAAGAGGTAGTCGTTGAGGATAAGAGATTTCTTGGATAGAGATTGTGCGTTGAATAATGACAATGTGAATATAGTGAGGCCTAAGAGTTGGGTAACTGGTGTTGTCAGAATTGGGGTGAGGGATTTTAGGTTGCGGTATAGAACATGTTGATTACATTTGTTAGTAGACGATAAGTATAGCCTGTTAGGTTTTGTTGATGCAGGTGGGTTATGTTGCAGAATAGGTATTGGGAAGGTGGGAAACATGTTGGAGTGCTGCGCTTAAAGAGGTGGAGGATCAGAATGCCGAGGTCTATTTGGAGAGCGGTGGCTAGTTGGAAGCAAAATGGTGAAGCTTAAGAAGCCCTCCAGGGCTGCCCGAAGGGGCTCACAAAGGGGCAGGCCCCTTTGTCGCGCTCCTTCGGCGCGCGGCGTTCGGCGCGCGGCGCCTAGTGGTGAATAATATAAAGGGTGGCAGGGCTTGCTCTAATTGGTGGGAGCAGTTTTGTGGGCGTGTCACTGCGTGATTTCTTTAGATTTTTTTTTTTTTTTTTTTTTTTTTGGAGGTCTTACTTTTTCTGATGATTTGGATTTGTTTTATTTTGTAGCGGTTCGGAGGCCTCGGCGCGCGGCTGGCGCTGGGGTCCCCCGGGTGGGGAGGCCGAGCACTGACCTGCTCGGCCTCCTGCTCGGTGGAACGAATAAAGAGAGGATGGTTATTTACCCTTTCAAATAATGCTAAAACAAGGGCGAACTTCATAAATCTAACAACCAGGATATTAAAAACAAATCATAGAAAGTACTTTTTCATTCAGCACACAATCAAATTGTGGAAACTGGTGCCAGAGGATGTGATAGAGGCCATTAATGTAGTAGAGATTAAAAGAGGTTTTGACAAGTTCCGGGAAGAAAAGTCCATAACACATATTAGCCAGGTAGAATAAATAAAATTATTGCTATCCCTGGGAGTAAGTAACAGGAGCTAGATCTGCTTTATGAGGTCTGCCGGGTACTTGTGACCTGGATTGCCTACTGTCAGAGACAGGATGCTGGATTGGATGGACCTTGGGATGACGTGGTACAGTATATAAGAATATAAGATATGCCATACTGGGGCAGAACAAGGGTCCATCAAGTCCAGTATCCTGTCTCCGACAGTGGCCAGTCCAAATCACAAGTAACTAAACATTAAATAGATTCCATGCTACTAATACCAGCAACAAGCAGTGGCTATTCCCTATCGATTAATACCAGTTCCTCCAGGAACTTATCCAAACGTTTTTTAAACCCACCTGTACTAGCTGCCTTAACCACATAAGACATGCCATACTGGCTCAGACCAAGGGTCCATCAAGCCTCAGGTTCCCACTTAGATTGTAAGCTATTTTAGTCTAGGTCCAAGGTATGCACCTGAACAGAAATATATTAGGATCTACATCTAGGCAGAGCAATTTTGTCTAATTAGATATAAGTGTATTTTCAATTGAGAACCGAGCCAATTATGTTCATCTGAAAATATGGCTGAAGATAACTCAGTAAAATTATCCAATTATCTTTCCTGTTTGGTAGGTGTTGTGAAAACGAACCTGATAATTATTTACTAAAACGTTCATCCTCGGTTAAAAATTACATGCTGCCATTCACAGGGGCCAGTTTTCAAACAATACTCCTATTAAGGTAAACACTGTTTATCCATGTCAAAATTTTGAAGATTGCCTCCATAATAAATGGAATGCAGCGTTACAAAATATTCAGTGAAACTCATAGCAAATAGGCCTTTGTATATTTTTGTAACACATACATAGAAAAATTATAACTTAAGTTTGAGTGCCTTCTCTTTTCTAATGCTTTGTAGAATTTTAAAATAATAGAGAGCGCGTATTGCAGTATGGCAGAAAATATTCTGTGTATTAGACAAGAGGCGTCATGAAAACTACACATAATCTAAAGCATCCTATGGGGTCTATTTTGTATTCTGCGACATATGTTAACATGTGTTGTCAGTTAATAGGTCCCATTGCCAATAATGGGACCTAATGTGCAATGTGGGTTCAGAAAAATATGTAAGAACATAAGAAATTGCCATGCTGGGTCAGACCAAGGGTCCATCAAGCCCAGCATCCTGTTTCCAACAGAGGCCAAACCAGGTCACAAGAACCTGGCAAGTACCCAAACACTAAGAAGATCCAATGCTACTGATGCAATTAATAGCAGTGGCTATTCCCTAAGTAAACTTGATTAATAGCCGTTAATGGACTTCTCCTCCAAGAACTTATCCAAACCTTTTTTGAACCCAGCTACACTAACTGTACTAACCACATCCTCTGGCAACAAATTCCAGAGCTTTACTGTGCCTTGACTGTAAAAGAGTTATATTCCTAAGTCACCTGCACATCGTGAAACCTGATGATGCCTTAGCCTTTGAGTAAATATTGTTTGATTCTTAGGGTCTGAGTGAATGAAAGTGTGTTTCCCATCCATGCTTCCAGTTCTTGTTTTGTATTTTTTTTTTAACAGTGATTACATGCTAACATTAATGATGACTGTAGCTGAGCTATCACCAGATAGTATGTGATGCTAGGAAACAGTGACTGTCAGCCCTTTCCTCTTGATCACTTGCACTAGAAAAATGGCTGACCTTTTTATTCCTTGTGCCTCTGATGCTTGGGTTGGAAGTCTGTACTGAAGAGCTGTAAGTCAGGGAGGATGAAAGAAGAGAGAGCCGCACAGTGGTAACTTACCGCTTAACAGTTCATTCACGACACCACACATAATTTCAGCCAGTGGGCACATCTGCAAGAAAACAGAGATCCCCCTAAGTAAGGTTCACAGCATCAGCCATCCTAGTAAAAGGTTCCTTAATGAATTTTGATATTCTGACCATATTTGTGACCTGACTTTGCTTGGCACTACTATTTTTCCCTATTCAACATCTTAAAGGATTTTTGCAGTTTTTAGGTCTTCCCCCGGCTTTAGCCATAACATTTTGTGGGTTCTGGCTCAGGGGTAATAATTCAGCCCCCCCCACCCCCACCCCGAGCATGTGATCATTCAAGGCCTTTTCCCCTTAGCAGAGGAATGACCGGGAGGGGTCTTTCTGCAAACCTGGTTGATTGCACCCAAGGAGATTGAAGTTGGATGTTTTTTGAAGTTTTGGGATTTTGAACCAGTTCCTGAATGAAGGGCAAATCCCCGGTATCTTTAAGGGTTGGGTTGTGGATCTTTGACCTTTGCAACCAGTCAAGGGCAGAGACTGGAAAGTTTTGAGTTTTGAGACTGAGATTTTGCAGAGATTGTTGGAGTTATCTAATTTGGAAGATCTATTTTTGAATAAGTGGTTTGGTCATTTTTCCAGGCCTTGTTTCTTGTTGAAAATTGAGACAATCCTACCCTCCAAGGGGAAGGATTTCTAGAGCTGGCCGCGGCTTCCGTTGGGAGAATAACTAGGGGATTTACCATGGATAAAGAGACTATTTAATCTTTATTATAATTTTTCTGCTGCTGTTCCTAATTTTTTTCATATTAGCCTGCATTTAGATTTTTAAAATTTAAATAAATTTTTCTTTGAGCACCATCTTTGGACTCTGTGGGTTTTTTTGCTACCAGATTCCCCAGGGGACATACTTCCCTTCCTGGGAATATCCTGACCAGTGATCCAGAAGAGTGCGGTGAGAGTGATTTTGTTGACTACTGGGTCCATGATTTCACCAGGATCCCAGGAGTTTAATCCTCATTCACCTCTACCATATGAGCCCAGTTGCTTCCTGGGACTCTTGCAAGACATCTATGAGAGGAGAGGTCTGGGACATAGAAAAGCAGCCTGGAGAACTTTGTGTCCCCCTAATTTTGATGCAGCCTACGAAAGGGGAGGATTACATATTATGATTTATTTAATTTGGCACAAGGAGCTTCAGGTTTCCTTGACAATTCAACACATGCCAGGATTAGGCGTATTTCAACCTTCCAGAAAAACTGTTTTTTGTCTCTATGGCCTGGATTCACTATTCTTTCACAGAATGGTGAACCTGCGAAAATGGGGGATGAGGGGTGAAGGGGGGGCAGGGCGGGCCTGCGAAAGCCAGCAGCCTTCGCACCACCGCGGTGTCTTCGCTGCCGGCTTTTGTATCGAATAGCGCCACCGTGAAAGGTGGTGCTACGGTATTAGGTGTGCTACTGGTACGACAATAAGGTTACTAACCTTATCGCCGCCAGCGAAGACATCGCCGAGTCCTCCTCCTCGCCGCCCCGACTCCGCCCCCAGCATGCTATCGCACGCAAAAAGGGCTTATCGCATGCGACAAGCCTTTGAAAATGACCCCCTATATCTGTTTAATTCTAGTAAAATGAAAACATTTCTAAAATACATGCTGCCTAAATAATCTATCTGTCTATCTCCCAGGGCCCCTGAATTCCAGTGAAAATGTGGAGACCATACCAGTTGGTTTGACTGGCAGCTATTGCAATTGTCCATCTTTCACAATCCAGTGGCTAATGGTGGTGATGGAAAAAGGCCTATTATATTTACATAATCAAAACCAAAACTCATTTGGATTAAATAAAAATGGATTCAAACCAGTTTGAAGCAAACTGATTAGCAGAGTAAAGAAGATATTCAGAGAACCTAACTTGCTAGGGTTAGAAAGTCTGGGAGGTTTTTTGTTTTTTTTTGCTTTAAAGAACATAAGGCAGAACTTACCAACTGTGGCAAGGCCTTATTAAGAATGGGATTCAGTAACTGTGGGATGTTTCCTTGTAAGCTGCATGAAAAAGGAAAAGAAGGGTCAAAAGGCAGGTGAAATATTTTGACAAACTAATGACACTTATTAGATCTCATATTGACCATTTCGGCTTTCAGTTGAACAAATAATGCAGAGCATAAATCTGATTTTATCTTAATATTGTTGCCACAAAGGAAAATGAATTTACTATGACTGCTGTATTAATAAAATCTAGGTTACATTAGAAATGTAACTTTCAGATTCTATACTAAATATGCAGGAAGCTACTTCATTTACATTCCACAGGGTAGAATGTCCTGACAGCTTAAAACTGATTATTTCGAGAAGCATACAACAGAAATACAAATCCCCTAAAAATGAATGGATATCGTTTTATTGGACTAACTTAAAAACATTAGAATATAGAGGCTGATATTTAGTGCTACTTAGCCAGATCAATAGGGACTTATCCAGATAAGTGGCAGTCACTGAATATCTGGCTATGTTCAGTGGTTGCCACTTAGCCGAATAGTATTTATCTGGCAAAGTAGATAGCCAGATATCTTTGGGGCAGGCAATGGGCAGATTGGGGCAGAGCTACTTAACTGGTTACCTTAACTAGATAAGTGTCAATATTTGGACTTATCTGGTTACGTTAACCAAATAAGTTAGAAAACTACCCTACAACTACCGCTATAACTGCCCTTCAATGATCAACATAAAAACATCAACAGGACAGACCCCAATATATGCTCACAAATCAAAGCTCAATTAAATTAATTTATTAATTTGAGAATATAAACAAAACTCTCTTACTAAAGTGTCATCTATAAAATTCTCTCTAAAAAATCTCTCAGCTAATAATCTGAAAAAGTTCTACTTACAAACTACTTACAATATTATCTCCCTATTATGGAAAGCTCTAAAACTTACTGCAGACAGGACAAAACAATATAAACACTAAATCTACCCCATAACATACAGAAACAAAGGACAACACAAAGACGACAATAAAGGAAAAACCAAACTAAAAACAAAAACTAGAAAACCAAAGTCCACCTAAAGCTTCTTTTAAAAAATAAAGCAAAATCTTAATGAACAGATCTCGCTGTACAGTATTATATCAAAGACTCCTGATCTAAAACAAAAATATGGAAAGTTATTTTACATCTGTCGTCCATTTCTAGAGCCCATTTATCCTTCAGTGATGATGTAAATGTAAATCTCTTCATTGAAGTACAATTAAATCAGTAGGACAGTACCAGCACTGGCATGTCCCCGGATCCTACAGTCCATACCCAAATGAAGGAAAGCCAAAGTAGGTAAAACAGTACCGGTCCTACAGTTTATGCAAACATGAATTTGCACGTAGAAACCAGCACCGGCTTCCAATGCTCCACTCTGCCTCATAGGTCAGAAGCAGAAAATCCTGGGTGTCTGTTCTTTCTAATATTCATGCTGCACTTCAAAATAAGCAGCGACTTACACCTCTACACACCACCTCGCAGCTTAGACCAAATAAGTTAGACCTGCCAGCAGGTCTAAAGTTAGCCAGATATAATTTATCTGCACACCGCCTCACAGCTTAGACCAAATAAGTTAGACCTGGCAGCAGGTCTAAAGTTAGCCGGATATAATTTATCTGCACACTGCCTCACAGATTAGACCAAATAAGTTAGACCTGCCAGCAGGTCTAAAATTAGCCAGATATAATTTATCTGGCTAATTAGAACTTAATCAAATATATTCACTGCCATAGCTGTGCTACCAAACAAAATTATCAACACAGATAAATGGAAAGTTTTGAATATCCCCCTTGCTTATCTACCTAAAAGTTAGTTATTCAGCTATCTCCAAACATGTTTGAGAGTAGATATAAAGTTATTTGGAACATGATAACTTTGCCTTTAACTGGCTACATTCAAAGGATGTAGCTGATTAAGTGCCAGTGTTGTGTTAATAAAAACAACTGCCGCCTATGAGACCTTCTGGCCTGCTTCTCATTGTCCCCACATCCCAATTAAACAGATTCCTAGCTGTTAAGTCCCTTTCTCCTAATTTAAAAGTGAAAGGTAATGGGCCAAGGCCTGAAAACCCGCCCTTCCCACTCCACCTCCCCTGGTATCACGAAATTGCTAATAATGTAAAGCTGGCAGGGCCCCCCCCTTCTCTCTCTCCCCCACCACTCGTCAGCCCATTCAGATGGGAAGAAGCGCCCAGCTCCTGGCACATCCAGCTGGATAAGTGATCTGTTGCAGGAATTTTTTAATATTGGCCCCACATGTGCTCAAGTGCAGATTCCACCTCAATTCCACCCCACTAGAATACAAATATAGTTTTATGTGCAGAGATTTGATACATATAAACCAGATTTTATGAATGTAAATGGCTTTGAAAAATACCCTATTCTTGACTATTCCTTGACCATCTTGTATTAAGTTAGTCTAATAAAAAAGGTATCACTTTTTATTGGTTAAATTTCATTTCTATGCATTCAAATGGAGTAACACAGCAACTACATTACTTAATAAAACAGAGTCATAGTCAGCCTTCCGAACTCTACCACCTGAAGCACACTTGTTAAATCTGGTTTCTAAAGTGATAGCAGAAAGAAATTCTTATCTTGAATTTCCTTGAGCTGTTTAAATAATACTGCAGGAAGAAAATCTCATGAGCCTACCCATTCTGAACTTTGACATCCATGTTTTCTACTGTAGTCTTGCAATTCTCAGTAATTAACCGGGGGGAGCCATCTTGGTCTGTGCTCATCTTGGCTATTGTTGTGATGTTCACTCCCATCATGGTATGCAGTTGATGACCCATGGGACTAAGCAAACACAAAATAAAAACACCAGTTAAATTCTGCTTTATTGATTATCTTCATAGTTTTAATTATATTCAGTAACTATTGGCATGTTCCAGCAAACACTGGACCAGCAAGCATGGCCATGCTATTAAAAGACTGTATTGTCCATTGTAATCTATCAACAATCAAAGGAGAAAGGACATAAAATTTCATCAATGCCCATGAAAGTCAAACAAAATTTATTGTAGTGAAACAAGCAAAGCGTCCTGTATGTCAGCATCAAGCCAAGGCACTTATGTAAGGAAATCAATGGTCCCCCCGACATGGGCTGTGTTTCATGAAGATTTGATGCAAGAAGTAACAGTGTTGGAGCCACTTGACACAGGGATCACATCATTATGAAATCTGACTTAAAATCCACGCGGCATCGCTGACCCGACATACACACATATCTCCCAGCTTTGGTGCATGTAGGCCGTTTAAAATCTACCCCTAAATTAATTCTTTGCTTCAGTAAACCTTGCCTCACAAATGTGCTACATTTTTTGAGGGTGTAAATAAACATGTGGATAAAAGTGAGCCAGCTGATATAGTGTATCTGGATTTCTAGAAAACATTTGATAAAGTCCCTCATGGGAGACTTCTTAGGAAATTATAAAGTAATGGGATAGGTGGCAGTGTCTTATTATGGATTGCCAAGTAGTTAAAAGATATGAAACAGTACATTCTCATTGACACAGGCATTGGTGGTAGGGTTTGATGCTGAAAAGGCATTTGACTAGGTGGCATGGAAATATTTGTTTTCAGTTTTACATAGATATGGGCTTGAGGGTGACATCATTCGAAGTATCTCTTTGCTATACCAGGAACATTGCTCGATTTTATTTTGGCAAATGGCTATATGTCACAAGAATTTGAGTTAAAAAGGGGCACAAGGCAGGGATGCTTGCTCTGTCCACTGCTATATATTCTTTCCCTGGACTCTCTACTGCAAAAGATAGATGAATCCCCATACATATAGGACCAGATTTTCAAAGGGGTAAGCGCATAAGATACGCTCAAACCTGGCTCAAACACCCCCTGCATGCGCCGAGCCTATGTTGCATAGGCTTCCGGAGCGCGCAAAGCCCCGGGACGTGCGTAAGTCCCGGGGCTTTCCTGGGGGGAGCGTGTCGGGGGCGTGTCGCGATCCGCGCGTCATCGGGGGTGGTTCGGGGGTGTGACGCGGCCAGCGCGTCATCTGGGGGCAGCGCCGTGGGCGTGGTTTTGGTCCGGGGACATTCCAGGGGCATGGTCACGGCCTCCGGACCAGCCCCCGGACCAGAACATGGCGCGCAGCATCTGGCCCGGCGCGCGCAAAGTTACACCTGCCTTGAGCAGGCGTAACTTTCTCGACAGAGGTAGGGGGGGTTTAGATAGGGCCGGGGGGGGTGGGTTAGGTAGGGGAAGGGAGGAGAAGGTGGGGGGAGGCTGAAGGAAAGTTCCTTCCGAGGCCGCTCCGATTTCTGAGCGATTCGGAGCGATTTCGGAGCAGCCTCGGAGGGAACGGGCAGCGTGCGCAGGGCTCGGCGCGCGCAAGTTGCACAAATGTGCACCCCCTTGCGCGCGCCGACACCGTATTTTTTAAGATACGCGCGGCTACGCGCGTATCTTATAAAATCCGGTGTACTTTTGTTCGCGATGTTTTAGTATTTGTGATGGATCCCATACATTCGCTGCAGTCAGTGATGGATCTGCAGAAGCTATTTGCCAGATTCTTGGACCTAAAAAATAATCTTGACAAATCGGAGGCATTAGATATCACTGGGTGCATAAATGAGCATTGGTCAGGACCATTCCCTTTATGGTGGATAGCCGAAGAGATGAAATAGTTAAAAATTCTGGCGGATGCTTTGAATCTATACAATTATAAATTTTGCCTCTACTTTCAAAGACCAAAAGGAAATTGGAGGAGTGGTAGTCGCTGCCCATCTCAATTAGTGGAAGGATTCAATTGTGTAAGATGTTAGAATTCCCTAAATGGCTATATGTGCTCCAAATGGTACTGGTCTGAGTAAGCGTAAGCATATAGCGGAATTAGAAAAGGCCCTAAAGACATTTTTTTTTGGGGGGAGGGGGGATAGGAGGGCTCATTTGGCTCTAAGTAAGATGCAGTTATCCTGGGCAGAAGGTGGTTTGGAGTGCCCTAGCTTACAAACTTATAACCTGGCCTGCCTACTCCATCATGTAAGGGATTGGTTATTTGGGTCAGATATGTTTTCAACTACTGGATTTTTACAGGTCTGGTGCAAGCCAGTAAATATGGGAAACCTGATACATTCTACCTGTGTTTCTCTAGCATAATCGTATCATTTTCACTTGTAGACAAGCATAGAAGTTTTTATGTAGCAAGCTTTGGGCTAATTGGGAGGTTTCACATGTCCTTACTATTGATGGCCACCCAACATTCTCTCCTGGCTTGGAAAACTTGCTTTTTTAAATATGTCTTGCAAGTGAGTAAATGGAAAGCCACATCAGCAAGCCTGATGGCATGCCCTCAATACAAACAGCCGCCCGGACAACTCAATCATTTGCGGCAAGGAAACTATTTTTTTTAAATGTTTTAAATGCATTAAAATGTAAAACACTTCAATTTTGGTGACTGTACTTTCGGGGATTTCATTTTTGTTTGCCTAATTGAGAGATTGGAAATTTCTTAGCTCTTTTTCTTTTGGTTTTTTTAAAAATTAGGCAAATAAAGGGTTGATTGGGTTAAGACAGTTCATACAAGCGAATACTGGTGTGGTCTGGTCATTTGATGAACTTCGAGCGGTGTTTGATTTATTCCATAAGGAGTTTTATGCCTCCTTGCAGATTCGACACTTTATTGAACATGACCTATACCAAAGGTCACAGTTAGCTGGAATTGACCTGATTGCCCAGTTCTTTCAGGTACGTCCAAGGCAAAGAATATCTTGTGCCTTTTTGACTAAAGCTCTTAAAGGTATTAAACAGCAAACCTCGTTGCCAGAGTTGGTCTCATGCTGGAATCAGGCGTTACATGCCCCTATCTCTTCTAAAACATTAAAAACTTGTTTTATGAATATTCAAAATCTCTCAGAAAATCTTCTACTTAGAGAAACATATTCTAAATTCCCATGTTGTCTGTATGTCTCATCTGTTTTGGCTTTTAAAGCCAAAATGGTGCCTACTGATAAATGTATAAAATGTTCACTTGCTCAAGGTACTCTTTATCATTGTTTTTGGGATTGTGAGGTAATAAGGTCATTGTGGACAGTTGTACTTTGTTATTTAGAAAAATTGATCTGCTTTTCCATACCAATGTCTTCTCACATCTGTTTGTTTAATTATATGGAGGCGTTATACTGCACATCTACAAAACCCCAACGATTGTTCTTGCAAAAAGCATTTTTGTTGGCCAAGAAGTTGATTTTAGATCACTGGATTATGGCAGAGAAGCCGACCCTCACACATTGGAAGCTAAAACTGCATAGTAGGATAGTGGTTTTTGAACATCTCTCAGCTCGCCGTTCCTCACCCTCTAAATATGACTTTTTTCTGGAAGTATAGCATGCATATCTTTTTTTCTGAATGCCAAAGCATGTAGTTTGCTCTTTGCTTTGCAACGAGGAAAGGGGAAGGAAAGGCTGAAATGCCAATACTAATATTGTTCAAGGACTTTAGTTAACTTTTAGGGCATCTGGAATGACAATATTATTGTAGTTCTTGATACCATTCTTGGAGCATCCTGGCTGGTAGGAGAAGGAGATTTATAGTTCCTGCTCCAGATGAACAGGCTAAGGGGAGGGAAGGAAATTGGAGGATGGGGATTACGGAGAATTTACATGTATTTCCTGTTAAAAGCTGAATGTTCTGTTTGTGAAAAATTTCTAAATAAATGTTTAAAAAAAATGATAGAAAACAGAACGGTACATTTTTCCAATGAAAAAAGGTGAATGGTGGAGAGCCCCAGGGATCTGTTCTGGGACCGCTGCGTTTTAATATATTTATAAATGAGCTGGAAATAGGAATAACAAATGAGGTGATCAAAATTGCTGATGTCATAAAATTATTCAAAGTTGTCAAATCACAAGAGGATTGTGAGAAACTCCAGGAGGACATTGCAAAACTGGGAGACTGGGCATGCAAATGGCAAATGAAATTTAATGTAGACAAGTGCAAAGTGATGCACTTAGGGGAAGAGTAACCCAAAATATAGCTACAAAATGCAAGGAGTCACCACGCAGGAAAAGGATCTAGATGTCATCGTTGAAAATACATTGAAATATTCTGCTCAGTGTGCAGCAGCTGCCAACAAAACAAATATAATGCTAGGGATTATTAGGAAAGGAATAGAGAATAAAACAGAGAATATCATAATGCCTCTGTATCACTTCATGGTGCAACCTCATCTTGAGTATTGTGTTTAGTTCTGGTCACCACAACTCAAGAAAGTTATAGCAGAATTAGAAAAAGTACAGATAAGGGTGACCAAGGTGATAAAGGGATGGAACAATTCCCCTATAAAGAAAGGCTAAAGAGGTTAGAACTCTTCAGCTTGGAGAAGAGACGGCTGAGGGGAGATATGATAGAGGTCTATAAAATAATAAGTTGAATGGAATGAGTAAATCTTAATCAGTTGTTTACTCTTTCAAAAAGTTCAAAGACTAGGGGACACACGATGAAGCTACTGGGTAATATATTTAAAACTAATAAGAGAAAATATTTTTTTACTCAAGGCATAATTAAGCTCTGGAATTCCTTGTCAGAGGATGTGGTAAAAGTTATTCATAAAGTTACATTTTAAAAAGTTTTGGATAAGTTCTTGAAGGAAATGTCTGTTAACAATCATTAAGGTAGATTTGCAGATATCCATTGCTTATTCTTGGGATAAGAAGCTCGGAATCTATCTACCCCTTGGTATCCTGCCAGGTACTTGTTACTGGCTTGGCCACTGTTGGAAACAAGATACTGGGCTTGATGGACCCTTGGTCTGACCCAGTATGGCAAGCCTTATGCTCTTATTACTTAAGTTGTTTAAAGCATTGAAAAGACTCAGATTTGAATCCAAAACTAAAGACTAAGCTGGGAGTAAATGAAGATTTCTAACTAAAGTGGCAGCCCACCCTCTTTTTCCTTCGAAACATAATCTTTACGGAGTAGTTGATTTATTCCTTGATGGTTGGACTTCTCACCTGTCTTTATTTGCATGTCCATTGTAATCTAGGCAATTTGTATCTTCACCTGGATTACAAAAAGCAGGAAGCAACCAAAATAAGAAATGTAATAGATCAGTTTTGATTAATGAAATGTTTTCAGTCCATAAGTATCGTGTTACCACTGGACATCAGTGATATGTAATTCCTGGAGGGCAAAGGAGATATTTTATTTCTCATTTTGGAATCTTTGACCCTTCACTGGCATCCAGCCTCCTCACCTGAATGGACACATGTCCAGTGGTTATGGGTGCACAGTGCGGGTACTGTAATCTAACACACTCACAACTGAGAGATGTTTGGTAAAAACAGACATTTCCCCTTACAAAGAGTTTAGCAAAACTATTTCTATTTCTATGTTATGTTAAGGAACTCACTTCCTTCCTCCAACTCCCATGTCGCTGTTCAGACTTATCTGTATACTGTTCCCAGATAAAGGCGTCACTGACACTTTGGGCGGTGTTAAATCCAAGATTTTTATGCTGAAAGATTAAGAAAGCTGACGTAAATAAGGGGAATTAATTTATTGCAGTAGCATCTTAGTCCAATCGTTCTAAGAGGGTAGTGGAGAATTCTGTTACACAAGTGCCACAACAGAGTCTGATTTTTCAGGATTTACCACCGTGAATATTCCTGAAGTTCATTTGCTTATATTTGATCCAATAACCAGCTTAATGTAATAATATGGGTATCTGAAACCAGACCACGCTGTGCACTTGAGGACTGAAGTTCACCATCCTTGTTATAAAAGCTTCCTTGCAATAAGAATGACAGAGCAGACTTAATATTGATTAGTGATGGCAATAAGTAACTAACTTTTATCATGTAAAAGTAATTCTTAAATGAAAACACTTAATAAAATACAGCAAGTTGATTGTACCAGTCTTCAGAAACTTAGAAATATTATTTAACATACTTTGTATGCATTCAAAATATAGATCTGGCCAGTGTCTCTAGAATACACACTGGGGGAGTAGCCTAGTGGTTAGGGCAGTGGTCTTCAACCCAGGGAAGCTTGAGTTCAAATCCTACTGCTGCTTTTTGTGACCTTGGGCAAGTCACTTTACCCTCCATTGCCTAGGAACACAATTAGATTGTAAACCCTTTGGGGACAGGGAAAAACCATTCAGTACCTGAATGTAATCTGTTTTGATATACATTGTGAAGTGCCGAAAAGTGGAATATAAAAAAATCTAAATAAAAAAATATTTTTGCTTCACAGCAGGTGCAAAATCAGTGCTGTAATCTCTGTGAGTGTCCTCTGGCTCTACCCTCCCCCAGCCCCTGGTTCCCCCTGCTCCTTTGCAGTGCACGTAAAGGACCTACGCTATGGAATGGTGCTAGTACTTGTACTCATGTTGTAGGGGGGGGGGTGGTTGTAATTTTCAGCCAATAGAGATAACTGGATGATTGCTTTATTACCTGGGGAAAATCAAAAGGATATAGGCATCTTACCACAGAGTCAGGCGCCTAAATTCCTAGTTTTAATTGGCCCAGCTAGAGTGACTAACTATAACCACATAGTTTTGCAACATGGCTGCATTTAGCTACTTTTCAAGAAGGCGGAGAAGAAAACTATAATTGCTCATAATGGAATTTTCAATTTCTCCCGTTCCCTCTCCCCAGAAGCTCAGCCTCACAAATAGTAGGGGTAAAGCACGCGGGTGCTTTTGTGCCCCCATACCAATTGGCAATCTTCAAGAAACTGCCCGAGCGATTTCTATTTAAAATTGTTTAAATTGCATGGTTACAAAAGTATCTGTGTACAGTCTCTATGTGACATTTAAATTTGCTCCCAAAGACAAATAGTTACTTTTCCATGTTTACGAGCAAATATCTTATTGAATGGGGCCATTAATACTTTGATCCACTATAATCCACTATGGCTAGAGAAATACTGCAATTTCATTCGTATCCAAACATTTCAAAAGTATGAGTCACATAAATATTAGAATAATATCAAATATAACTGAACATCATATAGGCATATCTATTCAGGAATTATCTAACTGGCCATTCAGCAGAGAGGGAGATGCCTGCATGGTTTGGTAAAGCATTTGCAAGATAAAAGAACTTGTAGATACAATATTTGGAGATGCAGTTAGATGAGTCTTTCATTGAGAAGCAGGAGCCAACATTTCAGTAAACTTTACTTTCAGTTGTTGGAATAGTTTGATAGAAATTTAGGGTGCATAGGATTTTGAGAGTTGTGATGGACCTGCTCGTATCTTTTTGCATAGCTCACAGTTACTATCAGGTTTCCAGACATTCAGGAAGCTTGGGGCTTGCAAGTCCCCCTAGGACCTGTTTGTCCTCTTCTGGATCAAGCTGTACTAGGAGTGCTACTGAAGCACCATCCCAGGTGCATCCATGAAGTATGCTGTGCATGTTTCTGGAAGTGCTAGCAGAACCAGAGGAAATGTAAGAGCTTGGTGAAGAAGTTTGGCCCATTGATCTCAGCAGCTCTTGTTTATAAAGGGCCTATATTCTTAGTTCTGGATAAATACCAGGCAAAAATCACAAAGCTGATTTATGTAATACCAAAAAAAAGAAAAGTAAAAATGTAAAGAAACCTCATGGACAGAGTTTCTGGGCAGGGCCATTACAGATAATGCTTCCTAAAATGTAAGGAGAAGCCCCTGTGATCCAGAAAGAGGAGGATAAGTACTACTTGTGGCTGGAAGGTGAAGAGGATGCCACACTTGCATTGACCCGTGTGGGTTGGAAGTCGGCATCTGCCTGTGTGGGCTGGAAAGAGAAGGAGTTGGAAATGATCTACATGGACTGCAAGGAGGAGAAGACTCTTTCCTGTCTGCTGGTTCAGAGGTAGCAACAGAGGAGGCAGGCAGGATTAGAGGTTGGTGGAGTCTAGGCTAGGAAGAGGGAAGGGAAAGAGGAGAAAACTAGGGTCAAGGGAAGAAGGGGCGAGAACACTGGAGTTGGAAAGGAAAGAAGGGAAGAGCACTGGGATCAGGGAAGGGGAGAGGAGTGCTGGGGTCAATGGTGGAAAGTGCTGAGGTTGGAGGGATCAGGGAAAAATGCTGGGGTTTGGCAAAGGAGGAAGTGCTTGATTTGGGAGGAGGGGAGTAGTGGGGTTGGGAAAGGGAAGTTAACTGGAGGTGGGGGAAGGGGGAAGAGTGCTGTTAGGCATGAGGAGAGAGTCTGAATGTAAATGTAAGAGTGAGAGAGAATGTGGGTGAGTGAGTGAGTGGAAGGAGAAAGAGAATTGTGCTCTCCTGCTAATCCATGCCACCAATCTGATCTCCCTATCCCAATCTGATCTCCCTATCCCAAAATAGTTAATTAGAAAAAAAGGAAGAAAACATTTTTTGGGGGTGAGGGCATGAAGGCTGGGGGCTGTGAGAAGTAGCATTCATTGTTTGAGCCAAAGGAATAGAGTTTGTGCTAGTGGGTCCAGCAGTAGCACATGTGCCAAATACGACTTTCGACAGCATGAAAAAGGCCACCTTTCCATCAAATTCAGAATGGGTGCTAGTTTCTTAATGTCCACATTGGGATAAAGTCTGCAAGTACGTTTTACCTGGGGGCTTTGCTTCTCGTTTCAGAAGAAAATAAGTGTCTACGCTTGTGTTAAAAAATGCTGTGGGTGCTTCTGTCCATGGGCATTGGTCCCTGCTTTTGTGTGTGGGTACTTTTGAATGTAAAAGAATGTGCGCAGATGTGAAAATGCAATCTATGTGCATTATTCTTCTCGCCTGACCAAAACATGGCCCCCGGATCGCCTCCTCTTTATGCGGGTAAAAGTGCAGGTGTTGTGGGGCAACCTGCACACTTTCAGCCAACCTGGAGGGCTATTTTCAAACAGGCGATCTATGTACACACATACATAGGTTTGAAAATTGTCCTCATGCAGCAGTAATGATCATGTTGGTGGAAGGCGTGGTTCCACGAGTGCTTTGTAGCCCCATTTTGAAAATCTCACCGGTGTGTGCAGTCAGGGGTACAAAGCCCTTGTATAATTTGTGCCAGCACTGAAGCAGGTGCAAGATGTGCACTGGAAAAGTCAGAGCTGAGATTATGAAATGAAATCATTTTAGAAGGTGCAGGATGTCCCAGGTGAGGACAATGGCCTACTCAGTGGAACAATCTCCCTTTTGAAGCTAGGCAGGAATTGAATTGCCTTTCATTCTCAAAGAAGGTCAAGACCTGGATTTTCCCTTCCACATGAGGAGAGAGTGTGTACACATGAGGGAAGGTTTGGGATTTGGTTCCATCCTAGGCTCTGGTTTGTACATATGGATCGTTGTCATTATTTTGTGTTTTATTGGTTTTATTTGCTGTTTTTGGGCAGTCTTTTGAGATCAAAAAGGCAGTCCAAAAGAATTGTTAAATAAATACATACATATATACATACATACATACATACATACATACATACATAAATCAATTTCCATGCAGACTCTCCTTCCCCCTGACCTTATCCCATGCAGCTTTCCCTATGGATAAAGCTTTGTACGCTATATACTTTTACACACTAGGAGTGGGATAGGGAAGAGGCCAAAAACGAGACCATATTTCTTTTACACGGGTAAAACATATTTACCCATGTAAAATTGTCTGATTATTGCCCCCTAAATGTGGTGAATGCTTTAGTCTAGTTGGAAAGCAAAGATGAGAACAGAGAGGCTTAGCACAGTTTGCATATGTTGAATACATTTGTAAGCCTATTATTCAATAATTTAGCATTTACTACATCATTGTAGTTTATTAGTTTGAACCTCTGTGGTAGAAGTGAACATTGCTGCAAGTTACTTTCATCTCACATTAAGTGAGTGTGACATCAACTTCACTCATTTTTGTGAGACAAAATACTTTTTATCATAGGTTTATGTATTATAGGACTTTACTCACCTTGGGATGCTATCAAAAGGGCCAAGTTCACCTCCTTCGCTAAGTAGACTAAGTAAGCTATATTTAGTAAGTAGCGACTTGATAAATAATCCAAATGTACGTCCTATCAACCCTTCCTTGCAAAGTAATTGTCCTATAATACCATCTTTGCTAAGTAGTTTTTCAAAAAGACCGTTTTTGTCTAAAGGCTGTCCTACAAGTCCATTCTTTCTGAGTATAGTTCCACCAAGGTCTCCAAAAAGGCTGTTTGGGGCAAATACCCCCTGAAGAAAATCTCCCAAGAGTCCATCTGATCCTATTATACCAAGTATATCTATTTTTCCACCAAGAACGTTTTGAAGAAGGTCATTTGAAATGATTACTCTGTCAAGCAGATCACTATTGCCACCAAGAATATTATAAAGGAATCCTTGAGGCCCAATTTCATTTCTAATAATACTATTTGGACCTAATATAACATTACAAAGGCAACTAAGAACATTTCCCAAAAGAAGATTTAACTTTTAATGCCATCAAGCAGAATACTATTGGCAACCAAGACTGTCTTCTAGAGTCCATCTGACCCAGCTACATAACCAAGAATGCTATCTTACCAGCAAGAACATTTCAAGAAGATTCTTTGTATCTACTACATTGTCAAGAACACCATCTGCAACACCCATGATTACACTATTAGCTAGCCCACTCAGTGCTCCTCCAATAAGGCCTCTAGGTACACTATTAGGAACACTGTCCAAAACTCCATCAGAACCAACACCAAGTATATCATTACTCAATGCATGAAGCAAACCTCCATTATTACTAAAACCACTAGTAACATCATCACCTACCACATTAATAGCATTATCTACACTATTAGTACTACCACTCATGATACCTCCAGGACCTCCACCAGGTAGATTATCAGTGAGCCCCATAAGTGCTTTCCATTAAGTACATTTTCAATAACACCACACCACCATAACACCATTAGGAACAACCACTCGCTATACATCCAGGAACATCACCAGGTTTATTATCAGTAAGCCCATTAGGTACTTTCCATTAAGTACACTTGCAGTAACACCATCAATTACATCGCTAGTAACACCAGTCACTATACCTCCAGGACCAGCACCAGGTATTATCAGTAAGCTCACTGGGTACTTTTCCATTAAGTACACTTGCAGTAACACCACCAATTACACTGTTTGTTACACACCATTCATTATACCTCCAGGACCACTATCAAATATATTATCAGTAATCCTATTAAGTGCTTTTCCATTAGTACACTTGCAATAACACCATCAGTAACAACCTTAAGTAACAATACTCACTATACCTGCAGGACCACCACCAGATATATTATCAGTAAGCCCATTAAGTGCTTTTCCATTCAGTACATGTTCAGTAACACCATCATTCACACTGTTAGTAACACCACTCAAAATACATCCAGGAACACCACCAGGTATATTATCAGTAAGCCCATTACGTACATTTCCATTAAGTACACTTGCAGTAATACCATCAATTGCACCGAAAGTAACACCACTCACTATGCCTCCAGGACCTGCACCAGGTATATTAGCAGTAAGCTCATTGGGTATTTTTTCCATTAAATATACCTGCATGTATCACCACCAATTACACTGGTTTGTAATACCTCCAGGACCACTACCAAGTATATTATCAGTAATCCTATTAAGTGCTTTTCTATTAAGTACACTTGCAATAACACCATCAGCAACACCCTTAGTAACAATACTCACTGTACTTGCAGGACCACCACCAGATATATTACCAGTAAGCCCATTAAGTGCTTTCCATTCAGTACACTTTCAGCAACACCATCAATCACACCATTAGTAACACCACTCACTATAGATCCAGGAGCATCACAAGGTATATTATCAGTAAGCCCATTATGTACTTTTCCATTAAGTACACTTGCAGTAACAACATCAATTGCACCATTAGTAATACCACTCACTAAACCTACAAGACCAATACCTGGTATAAAATTAGTAGCCTATTAGGTACTTTTTCCATTAAGTAAACTTGTAATAACACCATCAGTTGCACCATTAGTAACACCACTCACTATACCTCCAAGCCCACCACCAGGTATATTATCAGTAAGCCCATTAGGTACTTTTCCATTAAGTATCCTTGCAGTAACACCATCAATTGCACCATTAGTAACACCACTCATTATATCTCCAGGACCACCATCAGGTAAAGTTACTGTAAGCCCATTGGGTACTTTTCCATTAAGTACACTTGCAGTGGCACCATTAGTAACACCACTCACTATACCTGCAGGACCACCACAAGTATATCATCAGTAAGCCCATTGGGTCGTTTTCCATTTAGTACATTTGCTGTAATACTATCAGTTACATCTTTAGTAACACCACTCCCTATACCCTCAGGACCACCACCAGATAGATTATCAGTAAGCCCATTAGGTACTTTTTCATTAAGTACACTTGCAGTAACACCATCATTTCCACCATTAGTAGCACCACTCAATACATATACAGGACCACTACCAGGTATAGTATCAGTGAGCCCATTAGGTACTTTTCCTTTAAGTACATCTGCAGTAACACCATGAGTCACACCTTTAATAACAGCACTCACTATAGCTCCAGGACCACCACCAGGTATATTTTCAGTAAGCCCATTAGGTACTTTTCCATTAAGTACACTTGCAGTAACACCATCAATTGCACCATTAGTAGCACCACTCACTATACTGCAAGGAACACCACCAGGTATATTATAAGTAAGCCCATTAGGTAATTTTCCATTAAGTACATTTGCAGTAACACCATCATTTACACCATTAGTAGCACAACTCACTTTATATCCAGGACCACCACCAGGTATAGTATCAGTGAGCCCATTAGGTACTTTTCCATTAAGTACAATTTCAGTAACATCATCAGTTACATTATTACTAACACCATTTACTATATCTCCAGGACTATCACCAGGCATATTATCAATAAGCCCATTAGGTAGTTTTTCATTATGTACAATTCAGTAACATCATCAGTTACACTATTACTAACACATTTACTATATCTCCAGAACCACCACCAGGCATATTATCAATAAGCCCATTAGGTACTTTTCCATTAAGTAAACTTTTAGTAACACCATCAGTTGTACTGTTAGTAACACCACTCACTATACTTGCAGGACCACCACTACGTATATTATCAGTAAGTCCATTAGGTACTTTTCCATTAAGTACAATTTCAGTAAGATCATCAGTTACACTATTAGTAACACCACTCACTATATCTCCAGGACCACCACCAGGCATATTATCAGTAAGCCCATTAGGTACTTTCCATTAAGTTCACTTGCAGTGACACCGTCAATTACTCCATTAGTAACAACCTTTTGCTATACCTCCAGACCACCACCATGTAACATCATCAGTAAGCCATTAGGGTACTTTTCCATTAAGTACACTTGCAGTAACACCATCAATTGCACCATTAGTAACACCACTCATTATATCTCCCGGATCAACCATCAGGTAAGTTACTGTAAGCCCATTGGGTACTTTCCATTAAGTACACTTGCAGTGGCACCATTAGTAACACCACTCACTATACCTGCAGGAGCACCGCCAGGTACATCATCAGTATGCCACTGGGTAGTTTTCCATTTAGTACACTTGCTGTAATACTATAGTTACATCTTTAGTAAAACCACTCCCTATACCCGCAGGAACCACCACCAGATAGATTATCAGTAAGCCCATTAGGTACTTTTTCATTAAGTACACTTGCAGTAACACCATCATTTACACCATTAGTAGCACCACTCATACAGATACAGGACCACTACCAGGTATAGTATCAGTGAGGCCCAGTAGATACTTTTCCTTTAAGTACACTTGCAGTAACACCATCAGTTACAGCTTTAATAACAGCACTCACTATACCTCCAGGACCACCCACCAGGTATAGCATCCATAAGCCCATTAGGACTTTTCCATTAAGTACATCTGCAGTAACACCATCATTTACACCATTAGTAGCACCACTCACTTTATATCCAGGACCACCACCAGTTATAGTATCAGTAAGCCCATTAGGTACTTTTCCATTAAGTACCATTTAGTAATATCATCAGTTACACCTTTAGTAATACCATTCACTATACCTCTAGGATCACCCCTAGTTATATTATCAGTAAGCCCATTAGGTACTTTTTCATTAAGTACACTTGCAGTAACACTATTAATTGCACCATTAGTAACACCACTCACTATACCTATACGACCACCACCAGGTATATCATCAGTAAGGCCCATTAGGTACTTTTCCATTAAGGTCACTTGCATAAATACCATCAGTTACAGCTTTAGCAACACACACTCACTATATCCGCCAGGACCACCACCTGGTAAAGTTACTGTAAGCCCATTGGGTACTTTTCCATTAAAGTACACTTGCAGTGGCAACCATTAGTAACACCTACTACATACCTGGCAGGACCACCACCAGGTATAAATCATCAGTAAGCACGCATTGGATAGTTTTTCATTTAAGTACACTTGCTTGTAATAACTATCAGTTATACCTTTAGTACAACCACTCCCTATACCTGCAGGACCACCACCAAATAGATTATCAGTAAGCCCATTAGGTACTTTTCCATTAAGTTCACTTTCATAGTGACACACCATCAAGTTACTCCATTAGTAACACCTTTTACTATACCTCCAAGACCACCACCAGGTTAATAGTCTCAGTAAGTCCATTAGGTACTTTTCCTTTAAGTACACTTGCAGTAACAAACCATCAGTTACACCTTTAGTAACACCACTCACTATACCAACATGGACCACGACCTGGTATAGAATCAGTAAGCCCATTAGGTACTTTCCATTAAGTACAATTTCAGTAACAATCAATCAGTACACTATTGGTAACACCATTTACTATATCTCCAGGACAACACAGGCATATTATCATAAGCCCATTAGGTACTTTTCCATTAAGTAAACTTGTAGTAACACCATCAGTTGCACCAGTTAGTAACACCACTCACTATTCAGCGGATGACACCACTACGTATATTATCAGTAAGCCCATTAGGTACTTTTCCATAAGTTTCCTTGCAGTGACACCATCAATTACTCCATTAGTAACAGCTTTTTGCTATACCCTCCAAGACACCAACAGGTATAAGTATCAGTAAGCCCATTAGGTACTTTTCTAGTAAGGTCACTTGCATTATACCATCAGTTACACCTTTAGTACCACCACTCACTATACCTCCAGGATCACCGTCTAGTTATATTATCAGTAAGCCCATTAGGGTACTTTTCTATTAAGGTCACTTGCAGTAATACCATCAGTTACTCCTTTAAGTAACACCCACTCACTATATCTCCAGGACCACCACCAGGTAAAGTTACTGTAAGCCCATTGGGTACTTTTCCATTAAGTACACTTGCAATAACACCATCAATTGCACTATTAGTAACACCACTCACTATACCTACAGGACCACCACCTGGTATAGAATCAGTAAGCCCATTAGGTACTTTTCCATTAAGTACAATTTCAGTAACATCATCAGTTACACCTTTAGTAATACCACTCACTATACCTCCAGGATCACCTCTAGTTTATTATCAGTAGTCCATTAGGTACTTTTTCATTAAGTACACTTGCAGTACCACTATCAATTGCACCATTAGTAATACCACTCCACCATACCTACATGACCACCACCCAGTATGTCATCAGTACAGCCCATTAGATACTTTTCCATTAAGGTCACTTGCAGTAATACCATCAGTTATACCTTTAGTAACACCATTCACTATATCTCCAGGACCACCACCCAGGCAAAGTTACTGTAAGCCCATTGGGTACTTTTCCACTAAGTACACTTGCAGTGGCACCATTAGTAACACCACTCACTATATCTGCAGGACCCACCACTAGGTAGATTATCAGTAAGCCCATTAGGTACTTTTCCATTAAGTTCACTTGCAGTGACACTATCAGTTACTCCATTGTAACACCTTTTACTATACCCTCCAAGCCCACCACCAGGTATAGTATAAGTAAGTCCATTAGGTACTTTTCCATTAAGTATACTTGCAGTAACATCATCAATCACACTGTTAATAACATCACTCACTATACCTCCAGGTCCACCACCAGGCATATTTTCAGAAAGCCCAGTAGGTACTTTTCCATTAAGTACACTTTGCAGTAACACCATCAATCACACTGTTAGTAACAGCATTCACTATACCTCTAGGATCAGCACCAGGTATATTGTCAGTAAGCCATTGGGTACTTTTCCATTAATACACTTGCAAGTAACACCACCAACTATAATTTTTAGTAACATCCACTCCAGAACTATCACTAAAGTTACTAGTTAGGCCCCTTTAAAAAGCTCCTCCAAACTGTATCCTTAGCAGCTCCATCTAGCACCGCTCCAGTAATTCTTCCACTGAGCATAACCTCCAGAAGCACCCTCCAACTACACCATTAGAAAAACCACCAAGCAAGCCTTCATTCTTAGCAAGTGTTCCACCAAGTAAAGCAGCAGTTCTAGGAGCAGCAGCAACACTAATAGTAATTTCATCTAGCATATTTCCAACACCACCACTATCTACACTCTTTTCATGTATACCTTTATGTCCAGTAAGCATATTGCCAGAATCACCTCCAGTAACGCCCCCAAGTACACTTTTACCACTACCTGATACACCTATTGGTAATCCACGAGCTACCCTTTTAGCACCATGACTATTATTTAGTACACGAGAAAGGATTCTAAGTTCATATCCACCAGCATCACTTTTTGCTGCACCTCCAACTAGATTTACAGCACCAGCAGTACTAGATTGGCCTTTATCACCATACTGATTTCTATCAGTATTGTATTGTTGAACTCCAAGATCACTGGATTGATCTTCAACTGCACCATATGTTCTTTCAGTAGGAACATTTCCATTTTTAAGTTTTCCAATTGGTGATTGTGTGGCAGCTGAAAAAAACAGAAAAAAAAAATGAACACACATATCACAGTTTCACAGTATTGAGTTTTCTAGTCCATTTGATCATATTAAACTGTCCTATCATTTCTCACTATTGCATATTATGGGTCTTGGAACGTATCCCATTCTTTCACCTCTTCAAGTAAAGAATCCTTCCTTTGAAAGGAGTGAACTCTGTTTTCCCTTTGACTGAAAGAATAACCCCGTGAGGCTGATATTCAAAAACCATTTAAACAGATAATTGAAAAGTTATCCATCTAAAGGGCTAAGCTGAAACATTAAATGCTTATCCAGCTAAATTCTTGATGGACAACGAGTTATCTGGCTACAGTTTATCCAGAAAGGTTGGGAGCATTCCTGGGGTGGGCAGTAGACATTCTAGGCAGGAGCAGAGTTAGTCAGATAAGTTAACCAGTTAACTCTAGATATCGGAGTTAACTGGTTAACCTATTCAGCTAACTCTAGTTGTGCTACAGGGCTGTCCTAAAGTTAGCCGGATATACTTATCCAGCTGACTTTAAGATAGCTGGGTATATTCAGAGGCACTGCCGTGCTGCTAAAGATCCTGGCTAAATTAGCAAGATAAGTGTGTCCCGCTAACTTAGCTGCTCAGCAGCTGAATATCAACCCTCTTGTTTTTATTGTTGAACCTCAGCATAAAGGATTGCTGCATAATCGTTTTACAGTGTTATTAAGCCCTGTCTTAATCATCTTTCTAATTTTTTCAAGGAAAACTGTTCCAGTTTTACAGTCTTTCAGTGGATCTTATCTCCTATGCTGTGTTAAGGCTTTACTGCGCCGTAAACAACATTTAGCACATGGTAAATGTCTTAATGAAGAAATTGCACAATAATTCAAATACCACACTTTATCTACCCACTAATAACGCAGTGCAATGTGAGTATTAAAATTAGATGATTTGTATGCAGATACATGCAAATTAGCTCATCAATAGTAAATAATAAGCAAATAAATAACACAGCTTGCATGGACATTTGCAAGTCCTTTTATTTTATGGAACATTAAATACTAGGGATGAGAATAGATTAAAATTTTGTTTTGTTTTTCATTAGGTTTTGGGGGGGGGGGGGGGGTTTCTCCATGAATTTCAATTTGTTTAATGCTTATTTCATTTAAGAAAATGAAATAGACATTAAAAAAAACAAAAATGGAAAGAAAAGAAATGGGGCCTCCCTAGGCCTTCCATCCCCACCTCCCATCCCTCCTACCTGAAAAAATGGCAGGGACAGGATCCTCCCTAGCACTACTTACCCAGTCCAGGAGGAATCCGACACCAAAGCCTCAGGCCCAGGCTGAAGTCTTGGCCTTGAATAGGCCTAGGCTGTGGCAGGTCACTGTGACTTGGGCATATGTCCTACCCAAGGCCCAGGCTTCGAGGACTGGTCCTGTCACCGGGGTCTAAAACCAGACCCGATGTCAGGGCCCAGTCCTGAGACTGGGTCCTGATACCTGGGCCTTGACCCAGACCCAGGCCTGAGTCCGGGGCTTGACCCAGAAGACCAGGTCCTGATACCTGGGTCTCGGCCAAAGTCAGGGCCCGAACCCTGGTCCAAAAGTCGCATCCCAGTCCAGAGACTAGGTCTTAATTGCTGGGCTTGGGCCTGAACATCGAAGCCCTACCCAGAGACCTGGTCCCAACACTTGAGACTTGGCGTACGTATATGCATGCATGTCATAAAATTACTTGACCGCATGCACATGTGTGCGCCCAATTTTAAGTGAACGTGCACCTATGCACGCAAATGCCTCTTCTGCTCATAATTGGGGGGAATTTAAAAGAGTTGTGGTGCACCGCCATTATGTTTTCCCCCAGTTCATTCCCAGTTCACCCAGGTAAGGAATAGGACTTCTAAACCCTCCTAGGTAAATAGCCTCCCTTTTCCCCTGTTAGCCCCAAGCCTTCAAACCCCACTGATCTGTCTATTTATCTTTATTTTATAACTTACACATCATCCATAGGAGACGTAAAGTTACGTGGCAGGGGACCCCAGCATGCAACTATGTGCATAGGTATTTGCATGGTAAATTCAAGTTGAAATCTAGGAATGCCCATGCCCACACCACGCCCCTTTTAGGAACTTTTTATTTGTCTGTGCAGCAGGAGATACGTGCGTATTCAGGTGGCTTTAAAATCCTCTCGGTGCGTGCTGGCCTGACTTGTGCACGTATCTTCTGGTTTTAACGTATGCCAGGCTTTTAAAATTCACCTCTATAGTTGTGTAGAAGATGAACTAACTCCATGAACAGTCTTTCTTCATAATTGACGTTAAGGTACAAAATCTTTAAAATAAATTGAGGCCTGTGAAATTTGGTTGTGCGAAGTGCATTCTAATTTGAATTGCTGAAATGTAAATAAATCAGACCTGTGTAGAGTTAATTGAGATGTCTAAGTCTGATTATTTCACTGTTTCATCAATGAAGCACCAAACAGGGACTAGTGAAGAGAGTTTCTTCACAATTCTTAGTTGCCACTTGCGATCCAGTTCAACAATCACAAACCCAGAGCCTTTTAGTACCCCACCTCTGAACAACAGGCTACAACAAGATAGTGTACCTGGGTCAGGAAGCATTACAGCCTGGGCTGGGATGAGAAGACCACAGAAGAGGACCTTGGTCCAAAGCTGGTACATCTTGGTTTTGATTACCTGTTGAAAACATTGCCCTTTAGTGTGGTAAATCAAAATGAGAAATGAAGACCAAGCATTGCTAACAAGAGGAAACTGGAAAATGGGCAAGGGAATCGAACACAAAAAGAACATGTATTGCTATAGAAATTGCAACTAAGACGCCAATATTCAAAGCCATTTAGCTAGATAACTCCAAAGTTATCCTATTAAATGGCAATTTTTTTAATATTCCAGGTATTTATCCAGCTATCTTTTAGCAAAATAAATTATTGTCCAGCAAAGCTTTAGCCAAATAAGTAAGAGAATATTTGGGGGGCATTCCAGGATAGGTTTGAGTTAGCTGAATAACTTATCTGTCTAACTCCATTTTTAGGACTTCTCTTAAAAGCAGGTTTAAAGTTGCTGGATACGTTTAGCCTTAACTGGCTAGGTTCAAAATAATATAGCTGGTTAAGTGGCCCTGTAGTATTAAAAAGAAAAGAACCTCTTGGGTCTAGTGGCCTGAATCACTACCCTCTAACCCAAGGGGTAAATCATGGGTCCTGCTGGGCTGAGCCAGACTTTCACCGTTCCCCACCCACTTCCCAGTTCCACAGTGCCACATAACCAGTTGTATTTTGAAGATAGCCAGTTAAGGCTAAAGTTATCTGGTTGCAAGCGGCTAAAAGTGGCTAATAAGTTTAATCGGGAATATTTAATGGGAGGTTTATCCTGCTGAATGTCAAGGATAAGTTATCCGGCTAAACTTAGCTGGATAAATTGTTGTTTTTTTGAATATTGGCCTTCATATATTTTGCTATTCCTGACGAGTAGTAAGTTATATAATCATGCATCACAAATGTTTTATTCCATTGGTATTGGAGAGAAATTCACATTAAGCAATTTTTTTTTTTTTTTACCAAAGGTAGTCAGCATATGTAGTGCAGAATTCTAAGGGTCAATTTTCAGCTGTTATGCAGCTGAGCTAATTAGCCGGATAAACATATCTGGCTAACTAGCAGGGTTTTAAAGTTAGCTGATTATATCTAACTGGCTAACTTTAGGACAGCCCTTTGGCCGACCAGAGTTAGCCGGTTAGATTAGCTGGTATCAGAGTTAGCCAGTTAGGTTAGCTGGTATCAGAGTTAGCCAGTTAAATTAACCGATTAACTCCGCTCCTCTCTGGAACATCTACTGCCTGCCCATGGGACACCCGATATTATATGGCTAAATTCTAGCCGGGTAAGCCATTTAGATGGATAAGGAGCAGGAACAATCCCCAGTTATTCCTGACCCACTGATGCAGTATTTCAAAATGGTGCCAACATCAGAGCTACTAGTGCCATTTGAAATGCCATACTGGTAAGGCAGGAGTAACTGGGATCACACTGCACATTGGACTCATTGATGGGGTAAGACATGGGGGGAGGGCATAAGTGGATGATGGGCTGGTGTCATGAGGGCTAAGGAATTGGGGACAGGCCTAGTTTTCTTTTAATATGCTGGAGGTGCATTGTTTTCAGTGGAGGAGGGGATGTGGTGGGGTGGGGGTTAGTGACTGGTTTTAGGCAGGCTATTGAAAAATAGCATGAGCTAAAAAAAAATAAAATGCAA
>NW_021821276.1:0-87218 GCF_901001135.1 Rhinatrema bivittatum
CCAAAAAAGACGCCTTCTATTTATATTGCAGCTTCTATGCTATTGTTGCGTGTGCCGGCCGCAGCAGGCCCGCGGCTAGGCCCTCTTACCCTCTACTGCTGAATCCAGCGTCTGACTTCACGTCCCTCGCTGTGGTGGGCTGTCGGCTCCGTCCTCAGGTTACCCCAGGTGCTCCTGACACTTCTACAAGCTCCTGTGCTCTGCGGAGAGATGCCGCTGTTCAGAGCCGTGCCCCTCCCTAGGCACACGCGTGCGCATCTCTGCTGCTTATGAAGGGCCAGCGGCGGGAACCTGGCCGTAGCCCCGGATGATGAAATCATTGAAGCTCCTTTATATAAGGCCGGGCTCGGCTCCTGTTAGTCGCCTTTGCAACAGGTCTCCACGCTGGTCGTGTACTTTTTATCCTCCTGGTGATTACTCCGTGTTCCTGGTTCCTGTTCCTTTCAAGTTCCTGTTCCTGGTTGTCTCTTTCATCTTGTGGTCCTGCTACCCAGCTTTCCTTATGGACTGATCTTGTTTTGGACATGACCTCTGCTTTGCCCAACTCCGCCATTGATCTTCTCCTGGACCCGACCTCCGCTTTGCCTGACCATGCTACTGATCTTCTCCTAGTCCAGACTTCCACCTTGCCTTGCCACCACTCCTTGATTGTCGCCAGCCCTGACTTCAGCTTGTTCAATGATGCCTCTTCAGTCTACATCCTGGACTTGGCCTTTCAGGCTTTGGCCTGTTCTTGCTCAGGTGCCCCCTGTTAGAATTTGACAGACTTCCTATTGGCGCCCAGGTCTCCAGGACTCCGCCTCGTCCAGTACAGACTTTCCAGTTTCACTGTTGCTGTCTCTGGGCTGACCACACCATCCTTCCTTCGACAACTACCTATGGAGGCCTACTTAACTCAAGCTGGCCCCAATAAGAAAAGGCTCAACCCGCGGGGAATGAGGTCTGGTATTGGCGAAGCTCCAGTAGGCCTCCGTCAGTCAGCCCACTCCGCCTGCCGACGGTGGTGACCCGTAGGATCCCTCCTATGGGTAGCGTCAACCCCACCTTGGCCCAAGGGTCCACCTCCTACGCAACAGCTTTGAATGTCACCACAGATGTTTGATCATTGCTGTGAGGTCACAAAAGAAATGATTTATCTCATTGGATCCACAGAAAGAGGAATGAACAGTCAAATCTGTTACAGGTGTTGGTCCAATACAGCCAATGATCCATGAAGAAGCAGCCAGCCAGGCACAGATGGAGGAGATCGCAGATAGTCACATATCTATCATATGCCATGACAGCGAGAAGCACAAACACGGAAACTGTGATACCAAGAAAAAGGAAAAGTTGGGCCATGCATGCCTGGAAAGAAATAGTTTTGTCCTTCATGAAAAATCTCCCCAGCATTCCCGGGAAAGTGTTCAAAGTGGAAAAGATATCCAAGCAAGACACATTGCCGAGGAAGAAGTGCATGGCTCTGTGGAGACATGGATCAGCACACATCAGTGTTAAAAATATAAAGTTTCCCAGCATGGCAGACAGGAATATCAGGAAAACCATCACAATAATGAGGAACTGCAGCTGTGGATGGTCTGAGAATCCCAGGAGAATGAATCCTGGTACTGATAAGTGATTTGTCTTTCCCTCTAGCTCCATGATCTGTTTGGATATGGAAAAAAAAGACAATGTGATGAAAATAAAAGAAAGAAAGGTCATCAACAAAGGGCGTCTTCCAGACAGAAAACACAAACTTTTACGTGTTCTATCAAGGAAAGATGTAAAATCCTTTGGATATTTTTGTGCTTTCAGCATTTCCTTTCATATGACCTGAACTTCAAAAGTGTCTGGTGGTTTTTAATAGTATATCATGTAAATCCATGGTGTACCAAACTCTCCCTAAGCCCTTGTCTTCCCAACTCCCAAGTTTGGATATGATCTGTACTTTTTTTTGTGTGGCATTTATCATGCTTCCAGTTAAACTGACAGATAAATGGATTGAACCAGCAATGATATGCTTTCTATATTTTTTATTTATTTATTTATAAGAACATAAGAAATTGCCATGCTGGGTCAGACCAAGGGTCCATCAAGCCCAGCATCCTGTTTCCAACAGAGACCAAACTAGACCACAAGAACCTGGCTATTCCCTAAGTAAACTGTTAATGGACTTCTCCTCCAACAACTCATCCAAACCTTTTTTGAACCCAGCTACACTAACTGCACTAACCACATCCTCTGGCAACAAAGTCCAGAGCATAATTGTGCATTGAGTGAAAAAGAATTTTCTCCGATTAGTCTTAAATGTGTTACTTGCTAACTTCATGGAGTGCCCCCTGGTCCTTCTATTATCCAAAAGTGTAAATAACTGATTCATATCTACTCATTCAAGACCTCTCATGATCTTAAAGACCTCTATCATATCCCCCCTCAGCCATCTCTTCTCCAAGCTGAACAGCCCTAACCTCTTCAGCCTTTCCTCATAGGGGAGCTGTTCCATCGCCTTTATCATTTTGGTTGCCCTTCTCTGTACATTCTCCATCGCAATTATAACTTTTTTGAGATGTGGCAACCAGAATTGTACACAGTATTCAAGATGCGGTCTCACCATGGAGCCAAACAGAGACATTATGACATTTTCTGTTTTATTAATCATTCCCTTCCTAATAATTCCTAACATTCTGTTTGCTTTTTTGACTGCTGCAGCATACTGAGTAGACAATTTTAAAGTATTATCCACTATACCTAGATCTTTTTCCTGGGTGGTACTTCCTAATATGGAACCTAACATTGTGTAACTACAGCAAGGGTTATTTTTCCCTATGTGCAACACCTTGCACTTGTCCACATTAAAATTTGTCTGCCATTTGGATGCCCAATCTTCCAATCTTGCAAGGTCCTCCTATAATGCATCACAATCCGCTTGTGATTTAACTACTCTGAATAATTTTGTGTCGTCTGCAAATTTGATAACCTTACTCATCGTATTCCTTTCCAGATCATTTATATATATATATATATATTGAAAAGCACCGGTCCAAATACAGATTCCTGTGGCACTCCACCGTTTACCCTTTTCCACTGACAAAATTGACCATTTAATCCTACTCTGTTGCCTGTCTTTTAACCAGTTTGTAATCCACGAAAAGACATTGCCTCCTATCCCATGACTTTTTAGTTTTCTTAGAAGCCTCTCATGAGGGAGCCCTTTTTAAATATTTGGGTTACATTGGCTACCTAGGGTATATTGTGTCCAAAGACGGCTTTCAGATGGACCCTCAAAGTTGAAAAGCCTTCAAGAGTGGCCACAGCCTATGGGATTAAAAGCCTTATGCCATTTTCTTGGCTTCACCATCTACTACTGTACGTTCATAAAACAGCACCACTCACGGCTATGACCAGAAAAGGGGCTAATTCATCTTGATGGTCCGAAGAGGCTATTTCGGCCTTTCAGACTCTCAGAGGCCTTCCAAAAAAAACCCTTGTCTTTTCCACCCCAATCCTTGTCGCCCATTCATTGTTGAGGTCGACGCTTCTGATGTCAGCGAGGGAGCTGTACTTAGCCAATACAGCAATTTCAATGTTCTCCATCCCTGCTCGTTCTTTTCACGGCACTTCTCTCCAGCTGAGAATTATGGAATTGGAGATAAAGAATTGTTAGCTATTAAGTTGGCCTTTGAGGAATGGTGTCCATGGTTGGAAGGTGTGCAACACCAAATAGCAGCGTATACCGAACATAAAAATCTGAAATATCTACGACACCCCCAATGCCTTAATCATCGATAGGCTAGATGGTCATTATAGTTTAATCATTTTGAATTCCCCCTCAAATACTGACCTGCAGAAAAGAATATCAGGGTCGATATACCCGACTAACCTCACCACATCATCAGCCCAAACAAAAAGGTCCTGGCAGCTACTCACACAGTCCCCACTGGGAAGACAGTGATTCTGCGAGGAATGAGGAGAAAGTTACTAAGATGGGCACGTGACTCTCGTCTGGCCGGTCACCCCGGGCAAGTTCGCACACTTGCCATGCTCCAACGCTTTTATTGGTGGTCTAAGATGAAAGAAGATGTCCAAGCATACGTGACCTCCTGTGCCACTTGCGCAAGGCAGAAACCTCCTCCATGACGTCCCTGGGGTCTTCTTCAGCCGCTGCCTGTACTGGAGGAACCATGGACGCACATCGCAACTGACTTTGTGGTGGACTCTCCTCCCTCAGGCGGAAATAACACCATTTGGGTAACCGTTGATCGCTTATCAAAAATGGCACATTTTGTGGCCCTGCCAGGACTACTATCCGCTGCTGAACTGGGCAAATTGTTTGTGAAGCACATCTTCCACGTCCATGGCATGCCCAAACACATCTTGTCAGACAGAGGTGTCCAATTTACTACAAAATTCTGGAGAACATTGTGTCGGATGTTCGACACCTCACTGGACCTAACCTCGGCCTATCCAATGGACAAACAGAAAGAATGTATCGGATGCTCAAACAATTCTTGCACTCATATGTGAACTCGAGACAAATTGACTGGGCAGAATTACTTCCCTATGCTGAGTTCGCCTTAAATTCTCATTCTGCCTCTGCCACCGGGTCATCCTCATTTCAAGTGGTATATGGCCGTCAACCATTACCTCCTCTTCCTCTGCCACTGTCAGTAACTTCTCTAGCCGCCCAAGCCACTGTGACGGAACTACAACAACTGTGGGGACAAACTAAGGATCTGCTCCTCAGGGTGGGCCAAAGGCCAAGAAGGCTTACGACCTCATCACAGGAAGGCACCTCAATTCCAACCTGGAGACAAGGTATGGCTCAGTACAAAGTTCCTTTGCTTGAAACTGCCCTCTGCACACTTTGCACCACGTTATGTCGGACCCTTTTCCGTTCTCAGATGTCTTGGAAATTTGACATACAGTCTAAGACTACCTCCATCCATGAAGATTCATAATGCCTTTCACTTGGTACTACTGAAACCACTCGTCCTCTCGGAATTCTCCAACAGACTCCAGAACCCGCACCACTTGATGCTGAAGAAGACATCGCGTACACGGACAATGACATTATGGATGTTCGCAAACGAGGTAAAGGTTGGGAGTACCTTATCTCCTGGAAGGGATATGGACCGGAGGAGAACTCTTGGGAACCCGCTGTCAATATCTTTGATAAAGACACGATACGGCGCTTCCATCAATGTCATCCTCGAAAACTTAAATACCCTGGGAGGGGCCCTAAGAAGGGGGGTACTGTTATGCCCATCGGTCACAGACGACTGCACCCTCTCTGTCTCATCTCTGTCTTTTCTTTTTCCTCTTCCTCTCCTCTGGGCAAGATGGCTGCCTCCGCTTCTCCTTGCCGACCTTGCCGGCGTCCCTGGTCCGGCATGGGCGATTGCGTTCGTCATTTTAACTCTGAGGTCACCTAGGGGAAGCGCACGCACGTTGGCCCTCCTTTTGAATACGTCACGGCGGGAACCTCGAGGGCATCCCCACCGCATGATGACACTACCTCTTGGTACTTAAGCTCCACTCTCTGTTCCGGCTATGAGTTAGCAAGGAATCTCCCTATTGATCTCTGCCCACTACCAGATGCCTCCACTCTGTGTACTCTCGCTCCGGAATGGCTTAGGTACCAGCACCTTGAGGGCCTTGTCTCGCTCTTGCCTACCCTTCAGGGTCATTTGTTCCAGCAAGGACTTAAGGTACCCGCTCCTCGGGGGCATTGCCTCACTCCTGCCTACCCTTCATGGTCATCTGTTCCAGCTAGGACATCTAGGTATTCTCGGGAACCTTCCTCCCTCCCAGACCTCCACCCTTGGGGCCTTCTCTACAGCTCTCTGCAGCCTCAGAGTGAGTACTTTAACTCTTGGTCTGTCTCTGCCTTGTATCCCCTCTAGTAGATTCTTGGATCTACTACTGAATCTACCCTCATCGGCATTCCACCTATGCCCGGGTTCTTGGGTTACCCCGCATCGTGGAGCACTACTGGACCTGTCTCCCTCTCGGGACCTGGGGAGACTTTCATCTACACTGCATTGAACAGACTTTACCACCTCTTCAGAGACTCCTCTCTTCTGGCTTGGACCTCAACCCGGGTCCCGGGTTGCCAAATTCATAGCTGTACAATAAAAGCTTATAATCCATTATGTCTTTCACTACTGAGTACTAGCCTATCGCTGCAATTCCCCTCAAGGTTCTGCCTCTCTTGCAGTGACCAGGGGTCCATGACTCAATGTCTAAAACACAACAGCCAGTTGTGTGGTTAACAGATATGTGTTAAGATATTGAGATAGGATTCAGGGAGTTTAAATGTGTAGTTTAAACATATTGAGGTAGATATGTTTTGCTGTGAGGCTTGGCTAATTAGCCCAACAAACCTACCCTGCTAACTTAGCCTGTATATTCAATGGTGCAGGCAGACATGCTGCTGAATATACCTGGTTTTCCAAAAGCTAGTCAGATAAATTTGTCTAACTTAGTTTAGGACAGATCTGTGGCATGACCAGGGTTAATTACATAAGTTATCTGGCTGACTCTGAATTGCGGAGTTAGCCAGAGAACTTATGCATCTATCTCATCTCCTTCCTAGATTGTCCTCAACCTGTAGGGGTGTGCATTCATTTCCAACATATTGGTAATCTGCAACGTATAGGGCCATATTTGTTGTATTCGTGGGGAAGCGAAACGTATCGCAATTCCCCACGAATACAACAAATCTTCACCGAATTATTCGGCTGTCTAAAGGAACAAATTTAAACAACCCCCCCAAGACTTACCAAGACTCCCTGGTGGTCCAGCGGCAGGTCCAGGAGCCATCTCCTGCACTCACGCCCTCGGCTGCTGGTATTCAAAATGGTGCCGATAGCCTTTGCCCTCACTATGTCACAGGGGCTGATGGCGCCATTTTGAATACCGGCAGCTGAGGGCGTGAGTGCAGGAAATGGCTCCCGGACCCCCCGCTGGACCACCAGGGAGTTTTGGTAAGTCTTGGGGGGGGGGGGAGTCAGGAGGGGGGGGGGGTTGTAGTTAATTCAATTTTAGCTGGGAAACAAATAAGAATGAATGCATGAATGTATCAAGGGCCTCCCTTGCCGAATGCAACATATCTGCCCCCCTGACAAATACGAATCCCGAATGCAACGTATGGTGTCCCTCTGCACATCCCTATCAACCTGTGCACCACTTAGCCTGAAAAATATTTATCTATCTAAGTTACAACTGATGCTCCTAGCCACCATTTAGCCAGTTAAGTCAAAACGTTGCGGCTAAGTGTTGCTAAATATGGACCTCATCGTTAATAAACTGCAGTCTTTGATATAATTCTATCCCATGTGTCTGTGAGATTTATTGTGCCTGATTGGGGGGGGGGGGGTAAAAGGAGAGTGGCGCCAGTAGTCCAAACTGCTCATGCTTTAAGGAAATCTACAGGTCTGATGCATAATTCTTTACTGTAGTTCTAATTTCCTGCAATGCACCAAACCTTTAAGTGCAGTGTTCCAGATTTGAGCCAAATCATCTTCCATGAGGTCAGTACCAACTTCTATTTTTGTATCAGGTTATGAATAGAAATGCAAGCTGTATCAAAGTCTAAGCAGTACGGTGCTCTCGGCCGAGCACGTTTAGCATGCAATAGACCATGTGTTTTTGATGCTCATCTATTACCCCTTATATAGTAAGGGATTTAGTGTGTTGAAAACAGGTGGGCAACCCCCACAAAAATGAATAGTGCTCAAATGCAAATGCATGTTGATGAGGCTATTAGTTAGTCCCCGGGATACTGAAATTAAAATGTATTTTAATTTCTGAGCAACCCAGAAAGTGTACAGAAAAGCAGAAAATACTGCTTTTCTGTATACCCTCTGACTTAATATCCTAGCATTAAGAAAATAAGAATATGCCATACTGGGTCAGATCAAGGGTCCATCAAGCCCAGCATCCTGTTTCCAACAGTGGCCAATCCAGGCCATAAGAACCTGGCAAGTACCCCAAAACTAAGTCTATTCCATGTTACCGTTGCTAATGGCAGTGGCTATTCTCTAGGTGAACTTAATAGCAGGTAATGGACTTCTCCTCCAAGAACTTATCCAATCCTTTTTTAAACACAGCTACACTAACTGCACTAACCACATCCTCTGGCAACAAATTCCAGAGTTTAATTGTGCGTTGAGTAAAAAAGAACTTTCTCCGATTAGTTTTAAATGTGCCACATGCTAACTTCATGGAGTGCCCCCTAGTCTTTCTATTATCTGAAAGAGTAAATAATCTATTCACATCTACCCGTTCTAGACCTCTCATGATTTTAAACACCTCTATCATGTCCCCCCTCAGCCATCTCTTCTCCAAGCTGAAAAGTCCTAACCTCTTTAGTCTTTCCTCATTGGGGAGCTGTTCCATTCCCCTTATCATTTTGGTAGCCCTTCTCTGTACCTTCTCCATTGCAATTATATCTTTTTTGAGATGCGGCAACCAGAATTGTACACAGTATTCAAGTTGCGGTCTCACCATGGAGTGATACAGAGGCATTATGACATTTTCCATTTTGTTCACCATTCCCTTTCTAATAATTCCCAACATTCTGTTTGCATTTTTGACTGCCGCAGCACACTGAACCGATGATTTCAATGTGTTATCCACTACGGGATGTACATTTATCTTTATTGCCCAAATGATCACACCTTTTTTATTTACCACAAATTCTATTTTTGTTCAGCTGTAGGTTGCATGATCCCAAAATAGTGGAGGATTTTTATTTATTTAAATTTAACCAGTTAAGTTCAGGTTGCATGTCTGGATATCTGCCGGATAAATGTGTGCAATCAACTCTGCAGGTCATCACCATTTTCTCGATGGGTGAGAGTTTCCTGTTACACTTAGATTTTTCTTTTAATTTTTGAAGAATTGAGTAGAAAACTGTTTAGCCCTTAATAATCTAAACATAAAATCATAAGGATCTAATGGTACTGTTCCTATTTTTTTGGTGAGGCATTGGAATCTTATTTTTGAAAACTTGACTGCTCAAAATATATAAATACTTCAGAAATCAGAAGCATAAAAGCAATTGACTTCCAAATATTCCTATTTCCTGCTGTAGATTGGTGATGACTAATTTAAATAATTGAAGTTGCTCTAAAATTAATGCAATTTATATTAACAGTAATAAGAATAACAATAATGAATCAAAGAAATAAAAAATCTATAATATATTCCCCTTCATACAGTAACCATGAATACCTCTCTTACCTTAGAAATGAATCTCATGTCTTTTCCAATAGAAAAGAGAGTTCATTTAAATACATTTCAGAGATATCTGGGGTATCCCTGATTTATAAATTATTTTTTTTTAATTCTTTATTTATTGTTTCAATAATAAGTACAACAAATAAAATTTATACTTTGCAATATCATAGTGACTTGCTAAGTGTGCATAAACATTTACCCAGTAATCAACATCATAATTATCCATACCTCTTCAGCAAGTCAATATTATGATAAGGAAATGACTAAGTGATAAACTTCCATTTTAAGCGGTATATAAGGAATAAAAATACAAAAGGAAGAAAAATTGCATTATGACCCTATCTTTTACTGCTTATTCCCGAACTATAGGTTGAGCAGGACCTTGAAGTCTTCCGGATCAGTGAACATATAATTCTTATCATCTAGTTTAATAAAGCATCGACATGGATACCTCAATATGTATGTTCCTCACTTATCTAATACATTCTTTCTCATAAGTAGGAATTTTTTCCTTCGCAATTGAGTAGATTTTACTAAATCTGGGAAAACCCAGACTTTTTGCCCATAAAAGGTTTTTAATCGGTTGCGAAAGAAAAATTTCATTATATTATCCCTATCAGTTATAAAGGTGCATTGAATCAACAGTGTTCCTCTTTGAGTGACTTCTAATTCCTCCTGGGCCATCTGCAATAGATCAGAAATATCTATGGAATCGTCTTTAACCTCTCTTTCTTTATCTTTATCTTTAACTCCCTGATTTATAAATTAAACTAACAAATTAATTTGTCATATCTCTGTGATCAAAATTCATTACAAGTAAACCCACTGATACAAATTGGATTGAGAGCTTTCAAATCCTTTTGAGAATCAAACAGTTCAGCCAGACAAAAGAACAAGCCTAAGAGCCGGATTTTCAAAGATTTACGTGAGTAACTGATCTTACGCATGCCAGGCCTATTTTCAAAAGGCCCAGCGATGCGCATAAAGCCCCAGGACCTGTGTAAGTCCTGCGGCTTTACTAAAAAGGCGGTCCAGGGAGAGGCATGGGGAGGGTGGGGCAGTACGGGGCGGGGCCATCCGGGGCGGGGTCAGAGTCTCCCAGCACTGTGGCCATTTGCCGCTGTGCTGGGGACCATGTGCCGGCAGTCGGCCGGCGCACGCAACTTACTTCAGCCCCAGAGCTGAAGTAAGTTTGGAAATTAAAAAAAAGAAGAGAAAGGAAGGGGGGAAAGGATGGGGGGGGGGGGGGGTAGGGAACGGGGAAAGGCAGTGCAGCTCGGCGCACTCAAGGTACACAATTGTGCACCCCCTTGCGCGTGCTGATCCCCAATTTTATAACTTGCACACTCGATTTTATAACTTGCGTGGTAGCGATCATACATCTGAAAATCTACCCTTAATGTTTTGTTCACTCCTGAATTTTTTAAAAACTTCTGAAAGTCAATATTTCTCTATTCTAGCACTAGATTTCTCCGTCAATAGCAAGTAAGGATTCCAGAAGTGCAAAAGAAATCTTCCTAACGCTTTTCAATGTACTATATGTAAAAAAGTGTTTAGAGGCTGGGTTATCCACCTGGAGGCATGATAACTTCCACTAATCTGCACCAATCACGTCCTAATGTGGGTTCCCTGCTCCCTGCATGTTTTGTTTTTGAAGATGATTGCTGAGGTTTAAGTCATTTGTGAGAAGGTCATGTTTACAAACTTTAGACAATCCATGCATAGACTTGGTTTTCTTTCCTTGTTCAAATGATTTACAAGGCAATTTTAAAAGCTGCGCTCTGGGTAAAACAGTGCAGTACCCACAGAAATGGGCTTTATAAAAATTGCTTTTCCTACATGCAGGTAAATGTTTGCCAATAGAGCAGCGGTTGCCAACTCCAGAGCCACAAATAGGCCTAGCTTTTAGCATGTCCAGAATGAATGTGCATGCAATGGAGAGAATGAATGCAAATCTATCTCATGCATATTCATTGTTGTTATCCTGAAAACCTGACCTGTTTGTGGCTCTTAGTTCATTAAAGGTTTGTTTCTCTTTGGTTTGTTTCTGAACCTAAATTATGAAATTACCCTTCCCCAATAAAAAAAAGCAACTCCCCCAAAAGAAATTCTTGATCACTTCTCTCCTTGCTCCTTTCTTGATTTTCATTCAATGGCGAAAAAGACAGGAGAGACTCCTACTGCTTCCACTCTAAAATAGTTGCCAGTATGAGGACAGTTATTGTACAGCCATATTGCTTTATTGCCAAATTGATACTGGACGATGCTGAGACTAGTGCTATATATACATCTATACAAATATATATATATGTTTGTATTTGTTATGTTTGTTTAATTTTTATATCACCTAGAGTACTGTTTTAGGTGATTTACGAATCCAAATAAAGGTAAGGATAAAGATAAAAGAAACAGAGAGGTCAGGACTGGCCGGGATCTCTTCTGCATCTTCATCCTTGCACGAGAGCTCTGGAAGGGATAAGGGGGTGGCAGTTGATGACAAGGGGCTAGGAGGGGGGGGGGGGGGGGGGGGGAGGTCTTTAAAATATTCTCAGCAAATACTGTGTGCTTTTCTAAATAGTGTTCCATTTGAGGTACATTTTCAAAGAATGCAAGTGTAAAAAACTGGCATATGCAGGTATAAAAAGGCAGACATGCAAGTTGTTTTCAAAACTGGAACACAGGTGTTGTGTAAACCAGGGTCGGTGAGTAGCTCTGCGCATGCAAAAAAGGGACTTTCCTGGGATGGGAATGATTCTGCCTGGGAACCTCTTCTGCAGGATCCCTGCTTCCGCCATGCTGGGGCTTCTGGGGGAGGTAATTCACTTGCTCATGGGGGCTGATCATTCTGGGGGTTCTTTCTTTGCCTTCAGCAACCCTTTTGACTCATAGACAGAGTAATTTCAGACCTCAAATGGCTTTGTAAGAGTGGGGGAGGTTATTACTTAAGTTTACTGAAAAGCTGTTTAGAGAGGTCAAGGAAGGATATTGGTAGTTGCAGCGTTAGTAGATACTCGCAAAAATAGTTAATAGCTAAGGGGGTCATTTTCTATCCCTATTGCACGCGAAAAGTCCCTTTTCGTGTGTGATAACTAGATAGGGGTGGAATCGGGACCGGAAAAGGAGGATTCAGGGCAGCATCGGGGTGGACATGATGGAAACTTTGCTGGCGGCGAAAAGGTGAGATCCCTTATCGCAGCCAGTAGCGTGCCCAAAAGCACCACTTTTCACGGTGGCGCTATTGGGTTCCAAAAGCCGGCAGCGATTGCACCGCGGTGGTGAGATCACTGCTGGCTTTTGCAGGCCCGCCCCCCACTTTGCCCCCCCCCCCCACCCCCAGTTACCACGTGATTCAGGAAGCCATGCAATTTTAGAAAATCCAGGCATAAGTCATTGTGCGAATAATTTTAATATAGCTCTGATAATTTAAGTGGCAACTAAACAGATAAGTTACACCAATTTTCAAAGTGAACTTATGCTAATATTTTCATGTGATCCATTATCCAAAATAATAAGCACCAAGTGTTTGTAGGGCATAACTTATATATGTTATTTTACACATATGCATTTGAAAAACAAAAGTATGTGTGCAAATCCTAACTGCAGCTCAACTCCAGCAGCCTGGAATGCCTATTTTTTGTGTGCATAAAATTATGTACAAAATCTAGTTCTTCATATTCTTTTATGAACAGAAAACCTGGGAAATTACAAAACAAAACATGGTTTATGTGCTTGCATGGCTTTGAAAATTATCCTTTTTGAGAACAAATTTCAGACAAGGCAATTATGTGGGAAGTCCATGGATGTATTTTGCCAACAAACTTGGTTTTGTACTTGCTTGGTCTTCCTCAACTCCATCCACACAGGAATGCTCCCCCTCTGTGTGAGTGAAATTATGGACACAGCGACAACATGATTGCTATTTTATTCTTAGATAGGCTGTATAATTTTCAAAGAAACCATTCATGTGGAGAAAAACAGCCATGTATCTGCAGGATTAGGAGCGAAAATTATCTTCCCCAGCTAGATTGCATGAATTTCCCTGTGATACAACTTAGTAAAATAGTTTGTACATTTATAACATTTTAATTTTTTTTTTGCATCATTGGTAATACCAATGCATGCAATGCCATAATGTCTACTTCTTACAGTTATCAACCACAATATGTTCTTAATATGAGGAGAACATTTTCTTAGGGCCTAACGTGTGCATTAAGTACATTCTGATAATAGAAGCAAATACACTAGATAAGCTATTAGACTTTATTAGCATGAAAAAGGATATTGATTTGTTTAACTTAATTGGAAGCATTTATTTCTAGTTCGGACTTTTCTCAGAGCGTTATTTATTTCTTTGTTTCTCAGGCTATAAATCATAGGGTTTAACATCGGAACCAGCCCTGTATAGAGCAGAGAAAAGAGTTTGTCTTGCTCTGGTGAATACATTGATTGTGGCCTCATATAGTAAAAGATTACAGTCCCATAGAACAGAACAACCACTATGAGGTGAGAGGAGCAAGTAGAGAAAGCTTTACGTTTCCCTTCCATAGATGGGATTTTCAGAATGGAGGAGATGATGCAGGTGTAAGATATCAGGGTTAGAAGGAAGATGTTTATTCCCAGAAATACTCCTTCTGTGGATATCACAACTTCCAGGCTGTGGATGTCACCGCAAATGAGTTTGATCATTGCTGTGAGGTCACAGAAGAAATGATTGATCTCATTGGACCCACAGAAAGAGGACTGAGCTATCAAATCTGTTACAAGACTTGAACCAAGAAAGCCAATGATCCATGATGAAGCTGCTAGCACAGTACAGACTCTGTTACTCATGATGAGTGCATAATGGAAGGGATTGCAGATTGCCACATAGCGATCGTACGCCATGACAGCGAGGAGCACAAACTCTGCGATTGTGAAACTCATGAAAAGAAAGAGCTGGGCCACGCATGCCAGAAAAGAAATGGATTTGTCCCTCATGAATAAGCTTCCCAATATTCTTGGAAGAGTGGTCAAAGTATAGCAAATGTCCAAGCAGGACAAGTTGCTGAGGAAGAAGTACATGGGTCTGTGGAGACGCGGATCAGCACACATCAGTGTTAAGAATGTACCGTTTCCCAGCAAGGCGGACAGGAATATCAGGAAAACCAATGTTATAATGAGGACCTGTAGCTGTGGATGGTCAGAGAATCCCAGGAGAATGAATCCTGCAATTGATGTTTGATTTTTTCTTTCTGCTGTTTGCATGTTCCTGATTTGTTTGGATATGGGAAAAGAAAATGATAAATATTTCAAATAAAGAGAGTGTACCATGAATGAGAGTATTTCAGGCAGCAAAAAATCTTATATGCTCTGATAAGAAATGAAGTGAAAGTCTCTGCATCTATGTTTCTATGCTGTCGACTTTATTTTAGTGGCCACAAACTCACCAGGCTCTGTTTATTTTCCCAAGATATATCATGTAGGACCATGGTGGTTCTTCTCCCACCTCCAAGATTTGAAATACTGTTATCATTCCTCTAGATGGACTAATAGATATACAAACTGTACCATCATTAAAATGTGTTCTATGTGTGTTGAAAAGAGTTAAAATCCTCAGCACAGTAAAGCATTTATTAAAACAAAGAATACTAGAAAGGGGAGAGATATGTAGGTGTAAGGTCTCCCATTCAAAGCTGAAAATTATGTGCAGTAACTGATACATTTCATCAAAATTTGCCATTGACATGTGTAATTATTTCTGAAGGTCAACATACCTTGTGCATATATGCTCTGTCTCTGAATGCACATTGTTCGCTTCCCATTGATATCTGATTGGCATCCAAAATATATGGAATATTTAAATTATTTATTTGTCAACGTTTGAAACATGCAATAAAAGCAGAACCTTGCAAAGAAAATATAGCATACAGGATATAACAAAGTATGGCAATCAAAGAACCACAAGGAAGGAAGACCATATCTGCTCATTTTCAAACAGCCCTCAAAAAACACAAAAGGCAGGAATGAGATAGAAATAAGTGAGTACAGCATTCTCCAGTAATCTTTCAAAAAGGCCTGCTGACGGTGAACCCATTTTTAACAAATGTATGCCACATCAAAAGTATACCTCCCCAGGAATTAATGTAGGATTAGAAATAATTATTTTATCCAAGAATTTTCTCAGTTGAATAGGTTCATGGAAAATCTAACCAAAATGCAATTTACTTGTGAAATTTATATTACAATTTGGGACTGAACTGATTGTGATACAGTTGATGATAAATGTTTAAATAATCAAGGTGCATTTCTGAATAGCAGATCCTGCTGCAAAATAGACTTCTACAACTTTCACCCTAGATTTGCAGCAAATCTGTTTCTTCTGGAGTGAGCACATTTGGTTCACTGCCTTCCCTGTGAACTCTAGACATTTTCTTTGCATTTGTTATAAATTTAATGGAATTTTCTTTTTATTAAATTTGGCTAGGGATATTACATTGACCTTATATAAAACTGTGAATAGAGGAAGAAGGGCAATAGAAAAAAAGAAAAATAATAAATTGTCTTTCATAAATTATATCAGCAATGTTTATTAAATCAAAAGACCCTATAGAATTCCTCTTTTATCAACTTCAAATTACTTATAAATGGAAAACATTTGTCTTTCATGTTTCCTCTTTCTGAAGTGCAGATTTAGAGTCTGATTTACTTCATTGATGGAATGAAGTAATTTTAATTAAAAAAAGTTTCTGCTAGCCCCATTTCTGATTCTTCCCTGCAGGGTAATCATTTGAAACTGAAGAGGTTTATTCTGATTTTTTGTTTGTTTGTCTCACTAAAGCAGCATTACACTTAAATATTCTCACTGTGATTTTATAGATTACCTTTGTAGAATTCTCTAAATATGATTCTTTTATGATTTGAATATTTTTTCTTATTTCCAGTTCTGTTCATTGGTTTGATTTCTTGCCTTTCACACAAAGATATCAAAGTGAGTTACAACAAAAACAGCAAAAATCAATTGTCGAGATTCCTTGAATGATTCTGATATCCTAAAAATCTATGTTATAAACTCATATAGGATATCAGCAATTGTGAAATAAAGCCCCAGTCAGATGGCTTGGTGGTGGATTTTGAAATAGTTTAAATAAAGTAGTTGACTGCTTAAATCCACCCCCTAATGTACATGAATGGAACTCACCTTGAGCTACCAAATACGTTTCCTTTATACAGCAATCATCATTTGTCTTCTCAAATGTGAATCTCACCTCTTTTCTAACATTGAAGGGAGCTCATTTAAATATACTGAATTTCAGAGGCCTCTAGAGTACACCCTCCCTGGAACTTTAAAGTTTGGTCTATGACTTTACTATAAATCTATTTTAAGCAAAACCTCTGTTTGATGCTTGTCCAAGAGAGCTGTCAGATCCTCCTGAGAATCACACAGTTCATCCTGGCAAAAGTACATGCCTTAATGTTTCTTTCTTAGAAACTTCTGAAAGAGTTTACATGGGCATGCTCTTTCCCTGCTCTTTCCCTTGACAGAAACAAGCAAGATATTCAGGCAGTGGGAAAACAATTCAAAAGCCACAGCTTTAAAATATAACATCATAATAACTTTACCAAATCAAGTGGGTTTGTTAAAACTAAAAAAAAAAAAACTGTACAAAAGTACATAAACCCCAAACAGCTCCCTATCCACCCACCTCCCCTAGATCAGCCATTGCCCATCATATTGTTGCTTTAACTGCATTTTCTAAACATTTTTCCTTTATTTATCGAATTGTATACTGTACTAAAATGAGGTAAGCTACTTTGAGCTTCCTAGGGGAAAAGGTGGGGTAGAAGACAGAAAAGACAGATAGATAATAGATAGATAGATAGATAGATAGATAGATAGATAGAACATCAAGCTGGCATTTACAGTATGTTTTATGCACACCAGCTGAAATGTTTACAGTTAGGGAAACTTGTAGGAATAATCTTATTCTACCCCATGCCATATTGGTCTTGAGATTAACTTGCAAATATTTAAACAAATCTGCCTTTATCTGACAATCCTGTGCTTTCTCCAGCATTTACTCTCCAAATGCTAAAGTTTGGCACATTTGCAGCCATAGTGAGCTATGGCAAGGGTCCATGGTTAAAGCCTTTGATAATCTCAGTTCTGAATACTTTTATAATTCCATATCCTTTCTTTTCCCACTACACATACCAAAGTCATAACATCATTGTATAATACTCTCTTACAGGCCGATTCAGAAAGAAATGCAGGAGAGCAGGTGCTCCGTGTTGAGCACCTGCTCTCCTGACACATGTCCATCCACCTCTCCTGGGCATGCGATTCAGTACTTAAATGAGGGGTCGCACTAACAAGGAGGTGCTAGGGACCATACCGACGCTCAATTTTACTGGCGTCAGTTTCTGAATCCGCTGACAGCCATGGGATAGGAAAATGGACGCCGGTAAAACTGAGCATCCGTTTTGCTAACCGCTGACTGGTGGGCAAATTTGTTTTAACTTTTTTTTAAATGTTTTGTTCCTCTGACTTAATATCGCTAGGATATTATGTCAGAGGGTATACAGAAAAGCAGTACACTTTTCCGGGTTGCTCAAAACTTAACAGCTGCCCTTTGGCTGTCATTAATTCCCGAGCATAAAATGTGTGGCTTGGCCGCACATTTTACTTTCAGTATCCTGGAGTCTAACTAATAGCCTCATCAACATGCATTTGCATGTGATGAGCACTATTAGTTTTTTGGGGGGGTTGGCCACATGAATTAGACACATGCCCAGGCCTGGGACACCAGAAGAGGACTTCATTTACTGCTGCATCTGCCTTTGCTGAACCCAGTCTGCACTGCCTGCCTGACTCATCCCCTGCCAGGACCATCTACCCTCTGCTGCCTGACCATCAGTATGCCACAGCTGTGGCTTGTGTCCCCCCCAGTGACATCAGCAGGGGGCAATGGCCCTTTAAAATTGGGCCCGGGATGCCAGAGGTGCTCGCGCAGGCAGGGCGCGTGCCTTTGGAGTACGCATGAAGGAGCGCAAACAAAGGAGCATGCTCCTTTGTGCGCTCCTTCATACGCAAATGAGTATCCCAACGCTCACACTGTTTTTCTCGCTGCCGGTTTCGCACCCAATAGCGCCACCATAGGAGGTGTAGCTATTGGGAGCGAAAGCGGGTGCGAAAAGGGTCTTACCTTTTCGCTGTCCGCGGCGTCGGCGCAGAGTCAGCCCCGGTGACGCCCCGACTCCTCGTCTCTCGGGGCCGACTCCGCCCCGACTCCACCCCCATCCTGGTATCACACGCGATAAGGGACATTTTTATGGGGGGAAAATAACCATTTACCCACAGGAGTGTTCTTTAAAATTGCCACCCACAATATCAATCGGTTTGCATGAATTTGTTTGCTATGCGACTCTTTACAATCATTTTTCCATGTATTATTTTTGGTAAAGCCAATTGGTTAGGAACCATTGGGGCTTTATGTGCATCTCATGTATAATCTGATAAAAGTAAAAAATAAACAAGATAAAACATCAAGCTGTATTAACATAAAAAAAGATATTGATATTGTTCAGTTAATTAGAGCAATGTATTTCTAGTTATGACTTTTCTCATGGCATTTATTATTTCTTTGTTTCTCAGACTATAAATCATGGGGTTTAACATTGGAATCAGAGCTGTATAGAGCAGGGAGAAGAATTTGTCCTGGTTTGGTAAATACATTGACTGTGGTCTGATATAATAAAAAATAATGCTCCCATAAAATAGAATAACAACCATAAGGTGGGAAGAGCAGGTTGAGAAGGCTTTACGTCTCCCTTCAATGGAGCGGATTTTAAGGATGGTGGAGATGATGCAAATGTAAGACATTAAGGTTAGTAGGAAGACATTGATCCCCAAAAGTATCCCTTCTATAACTATTGCAGTTTCTAGGCTGTGGATACTACCACAAGTGAGTTTGATCATTGCTGTGAGGTCACAAAAGAAATGATTTATCTCATTGGAGCCACAGAAAGAGGTGTGAGCTGTCAAATCTGTTACAGGTGCTGATCCAAGAAAGCCAATGATCCATGAAGAAGCTGCCAGCCAGGCACAGAGTCTGTTATTCATGATGAGCATATAATGGAAGGGATCACAGATTGCCACATAGCGATCGTATGCCATGACAGCAAGGAGCACAAACTCTGCCACTGAGATACCAATGAAAAGGTAGAGCTGGGACATGCATGCCAGGAAAGAAATGGATTTGTCTCTCATGAAAAAACTCCCCAGCATTCTTGGAAGAGTGTTCAAAGTGAAGAAGATGTCCAAGCAAGACAAGTTGCTGAGGAAGAAGTACATGGGTCTGTGGAGACGTGGATCAGCACACATCAGTGTTAAGAATGTACCGTTCCCCAGTAAAGAAGATGGGAATATGAGGAAAACCATAGCAATAATGAGGACCTGCAGCTGTGGATGGTCAGAGAATCCCAGGAGAATGAATCCTGCAGCTGATGTTTGATTTCCCCTTCCCGCTGGCTGCATGTCCCTGATCTGATTAGATATGGGAAACAAAAATGTGAGAAACAATGAAATGAATACCCTGCATCCAAAAGAAAGTATTCCAGGCAGTAGAGAAAATATTTGGTATGTTCCAACGAGGAATGAAGTGAAAACCTTTCTATGGATATTTTTGTGCTTTTTTTAAAAATATTACCTTAATGGACAAGAGCATAACCTCACAAGGCTTTCTGGTGGACTTAGCAAATATACAAACGAGAGTTTCAAGGCAGAGACAGAGGAGGGTGCATGTGAATATACTAGACCAGGATATACATACCCCCCACCCATTCTCCCCCATCTCCAAGGTTGGACATGATTGGTGCAGAAGTTGTCATGCCTGCAGGATATCAGATTCATGTCTTGAACAAGCCTCGATGTGCTAAAATCATCCGCACAATGAAGTTCTTACTGCAGCAATGATTATTTGAAAAAAATGAGGGGTTTGATTCCCCTGCCTATCATTCAAACCTTCCATAAGTGCACTCCACTGTGCTGAGGATTTTCTGCTCTGCATCTAAAATGAACGGAATGTATTTATTGCTTGTTAACTTTATATTACAGTTTTAGACTGAAGTGATTGTGATAAAAAAATACTTTAAAAAGTCTTGCTGCATTATTGAATGGCAGAGTCCGCTGCAAAGCAGACTTCTGTACGACTCACCTTAGTTCTAGAATTAACCTGTATCATCTGGTGTGAGGACATTCAGTTCAGCTCCCTCTCTGTGAACTCTGGGCATTTTATTTGCATTTGCACTAAACTGTTGAAAAAGGAAAACATGAACCAGAAAGAAAGAAGAAAAAAGACTTGGAAATTTATAAATTAATTTGGCAATATATGATTAATCAAAGATTTCCACTGATTGTTTTTTATTCATTTCAAATGACATGAACATTTTGAATAGAAAATGTTCGCCTTGCATTTATGCATCTTTTTAAATTGCTGATTTCATATATTGAGTCGGTTTAATGAATGAGGTGCCTCGATAAAAAATATGTTTTCCACCAGACAAATTTCTGGCTTATTCCATTTTTTTGTTTTTTCTGCAATAGAGAATCATGCTTCAAATTTCTCACAGTGGATAATATGCTTGATAGTATCAGAGGATCATAAAGATTTGTTTATATTTTGAATATTTTTCCTTCTTCACATTTCTGTTTATTCATTTATGGGCGGATTTTTAAAAGGATTATGCGCATAAGTTACGCACGTAGCCCTTAAAAAACCCCGCTGTGCGTGCCGAGCCTATTTTGCATAGGCGTGGAGATGCACGCAAGCCCCGGGACATGCGTAAGTCCCGGGGCTTTGCTAGGGGGCGTGTCGGGGGAGGCGCGATGTTCGGGGTGTTCCGGGGGGTGTGGCTGAGGCCTCCGAACCAGCCCCCGAGTCAGGTGATGGCGCACCAGCGGGCCACAATTGCGAGCGACTAACACCTGCTTCGGGCAGGCATAACTTTTGCGATAAAGGTATGGAGGGGTTAGATAGGGCTGGGGGGTGGGTTAGGTAGTTGAAGGGAGGGGAAGGTGGGGGGAGGCGGAAGGAAAGTTCCCTCTGAGGCCGATCCAATCTCGGAGCGGCCTCGGAGGGAATGGGTAGCGTGCGAAGGGCTTGGCGTGCGCAAGGCGCACAAATGTGCACCCCCTTGCGCACACCAACCCCGGATTTTAAAAGATATGCGCGGGTACGCGCATACCTATTGAAATCCGGTGTACTTTTATATGTGCCTGGTGCGCGAACAAAAGTATGCGCTCGCGCTTTTCTTTAAAATGTACCCCTTGATTTCTTGCTTTTCAACTAAAGACATCAAAGTGAATTACAATAAAAACCACCACAATAAATTATGGGGTAGATTTTATAAAAGTACACCGGATTTTTATAGATATGCGCGTAGCCGCGCGTATCTTTTAAAATCTAGGGTCGATGCGTGCAAGGCTGCGCAAAATTGGCAGCCTGCGCATGCTGAGCTGCACAGCCTGCCTCCGTTCCTTCCAAGGCCGCTCCGAATTCGGAGTGGTCTCAGAGGGAACTTTCCTTCCACCCCCCCCCCGCACCTTCCCTTCCCTTAACTAACCCGCCCCCCGGCCCTAACTAATTCCCCCCCCCCTCCATCTTTATCACGAAAGCTACGCCTGCCCGAGGCAGGCATGTATTTATTTATTTTTATTTAAACAAATTTATATACCGTTTTCCAGTAAAACTTACTGACCAAAGTGGTTTACAACGACAGGAAACCTTGAACAATTAAAAGGTTAAAAGTAGTTAGTACTAAAAAATAAAACATAAATGAAGTAAAATAGGTATGAATAAAATACAGCATCAATAAAAATAATGGTGACGGAACAGAGATTGGCCAATTACATTTAAAAAATTAAAAGCAGGAATAAGTAAAAGTGATACTGTATAGTTCAAACATATTTAGCCTTATTTACTTAACTAAGATATTTCTAAATCTTTGAAAGCTTCCTGAAAGAAATGGGTTTTTTAAAGCCTTCTTGAACTCCTTCCGGCTACTTATTAACCTAAGCGGGTCTGGAAATGTGTTCCACAATATAGGGCCAGCAACCGAGAAAGCTCTGTTCCTTGTCATGCTCAATGCCGCATTCTTTACTGAGGGGATTTCCAGTAAGTTTTTACCTGTAGATCTTAATTCTCTCTGTGGTTTATAGATATGTAGTGTGAAACACATCCAGGTGGAGTCAATGTTGTTCAACAGAGAGTGAATTAGCATGATGATTTTATAATTAATTCTGTATTTAACTGGGAGCCAGTGTAATTTGTGCAAGATTGGTGAAATGTGTTGTTTTAATGGGGTGCCGGTGAGAAGTCTAGCTGCCGAGTTCAGTATCAGTTGTAAAGGTTTAGTAGTAGAGTCAGGCAGTCCCAAATATAAACCGTTACAATAATCTAGGCCAGACAGAATCAGTGCTTGTAGCACTGAGCGATAGTTGTGGAAAAATAGAAGGGGACATAATTGTTTAAGAACATGTAATTTAAAAAATGAGGTTTTTACCACTTTCGAAATGTGTTGCTTTAATGATAAGTTAGTATCTACCCACACACCAAGGTTACGCGCTAGCTTAGTAACCTGTATGGTTTCTTTACCTACAGTTAAGCTGGTTGGTGGGGCATTGGTAGGACTGGATATAAAGCTTAGACACAGAAGTTCTGTTTTCTTTTTATTGAGTTTTAGACGGTTATGGGCCATCCACTGCTCAGTTGTACTGATGTAGATTTGGATCAAAGAAAAAGTGTCTGCCCAGGATGATTTATAAGGGACAAACAGCTGAATATCGTCAGCGTAGAGTTTAAACTGAACATTCAATGCAGACAAGATTTGGCACAAAGGTAAAAGATAAACGTTAAACAATATTGGAGACAACGAGGAGCCCTGAGGGACACCAGTTGTTTGAGCATATTTTTGAGAAGAAAAGACGCCTACATTAATTTGGCAGATGTGGTTTGAGAGAAAGCTTCTAAACCAGCTCAAAACCGTTGATTTGATACCTATAAGTTGTAAATGTTATGTCAGAAATAATATCCAAGCATCTGAGCTGCAAGGAAGTTGGGGCAAGGAAGAAGCACTATGGGTCGACCTAAAAACAGATGATGGAGCATCCATTTATATTGGAGTGGTTTACAGGCCTCCAAACCAAAAGGAAGAGCTGGACAGAGATCTGGTTGAAGACATCCATAAGATAGGTAAGAAAGGGGAAGTGGTGATCGTTGGTGACTTTAATATGCCAGATGTAGACTGGAAAATCCCATCTGCAGAATCTAAAAACAGTAGAGCAATAGTGGATGCCATGCAAGTATCTTTGTTCAAACAAATGGTATTGGAACCCACGAGAGAAGGAACTATTCTCGACTTAGTGCTCAATAATGGAGATATCGTCTCTGATGTCAAGGTGGGCGCCCACCTCAGCACCAGTGATCATCAAATGGTATGGTTTAATATCACTAAAAGAATATGGAAAAGAAGCACAAAGACCAGAGTTTTACAGTTCAAAAACACAGACTTTGAGGAAATGGGGAAGTACCTAGAGGAAGAACTAAATGGATGGAAAAATGAGAGAGATGTGGATCAACAGTGGACCAATCTAAAAGGAGCAATCGCCAAGGCAACTGCTCTATATGTTAGAAATGTAAAGAAAAGCAAAAGAAAAATGAAACCTATCTGGTTCTCAAAGGAGGTGGCTGACAAAATTAAAGCTAAAAGAACTGCATACAAGAAATACAAAAGATCCCAAAGGGAGGAGCACAAAGAAGAATATCTGATTCAACTGAGGGAGACTAAGAAATTAATCAAGTTGGCAAAAAGTCAAGCAGAAGAGAGGATTGCCAAGGAGATAAAATATGGTGACAACATTTTTCAGATACATCAGCGAAAAGAGAAAAGTCCAAAGTGGTATAGTGAAGTTGAAAGGTGGAAATGATCAATGTGTGGAGAGAGACGAAGAAATGGCAGAAATATTAAACGAATACTTCAGCTCTGTGTTCACTAAAGAAGACCCTGGAGAAGGACCATCTCTACACAACAAGAAACTGGAGGGAAGCGGAACAGAGGAAAATCCATTTACAGTAGATAATGTATGGGAAGAGCTAAAGAATCTGAAAGTGGACAAAGCCATGGGGCCTGATGGGATTCATCCAAGGATACTGAGGGAGCTCAGAGATGTGCTGGCGGGACCGCTGTGTGACCTGTTCAATAGATCCCTAGAAACGGGAGTGGTGCCGAGTGATTGGAGAAGAGCGGTGATGGTCCCGCTTCACAAGAGTGGGAACAGAAAGGAGGCTGGTAACTACAGACCGGTTAGCCTCACTTCAGTGGTGGGAAAAGTAATGGAGTCACTGTTGAAAGAGAGAATAGTGAACTATCTACAGTCGGGAGAATTGATGGACCAGAGGCAGCATGGATTCACCAGAGGAAGATCCTGTCAGACAAATCTGATTGACTTTTTTGACTGGGTAACCAAGGAATTGGATCGAGGAAGAGCGCTCGATATCATATACTTGGATTTCAGCAAAGCTTTTGATTCGGTTCCGCACAGGAGACTGGTAAATAAAACGAGAAGCTTGGGAGTGAGTGCCGAGGTGGTGACCTGGATTGCAAATTGGTTGATGGACAGAAGACAATGTGTGATGGTAAATGGAACCTTCTCTGAAGAGAGAGCGGTTTTAAGTGGTGTACCGCAAGGATCGGTGTTGGGACCGGTCCTGTTCAATATCTTTGTGAGCGACATTGCGGACGGGATAGAAGGTAAGGTTTGTCTTTTTGCGGATGACACTAAGATCTGCAACAGAGTGGACACGCCGGAAGGAGTGGAGAGAATGAGACAGGATCTAAGGAAACTGGAAGAGTGGTCGAAGATATGGCAGCTGAGATTCAATGCCAAGAAGTGCAAAGTCATGCATATGGGGAGTGGAAATCCAAATGAACTGTATTCGATGGGGGGGGGGGGGGGAAAGGCTGATGTGCACGGAGCAGGAGAGGGACCTTGGGATGATGGTGTCTAATGATCTGAAGTCGGCGAAACAATGCGACAAGGCGATAGCTAAAGCCAGAAGAATGCTGGGCTGCATAGAGAGAGGAATATCGAGTAAGAAAAGGGAAGTGATTATTCCCTTGTACAGGTCCTTGGTGAGGCCTCACCTGGAGTACTGTGTTCAGTTCTGGAGACCGTATCTTCAAAAAGACAAAGACAAGATGGAGGCGGTACAGAGAAGGGCGACCAGGAAGGTGGAGGATCTTCATCGGATGACGTACGAGGAGAGATTGAAGAATCTAAATAATATGTACACCCTGGAGGAAAGGAGGAGCAGAGGTGATATGATACAGACTTTCAGATACTTGAAAGGTGTTAATGATCAAAAGACAAAGACAAACCTTTTCCGAAGGAAAAAAATCAGCAGAACCAGGGGTCACAATTTGAAGCTCCAGGGAGGAAGATTCAGAACCAATGTCAGGAAGTATTTCTTCATGGAGAGGGTGGTGGATGCCTGGAATGCCCTTCTGGAGGATGTGGTGAAGACCAGAACTGTGAAGGACTTCAAAGGGGCATGGGATAAACACTGTGGATCCATAAAGTCAAGAGGCTGCCAAAGAAGAGTGGGTGACTCGCCAGAATGATGGCTACTGCCTGGAGTCAATACCCTTATTAAATAAACATACACATGCTTACTGTGACTCCAACATCGCTCTAAGCTTCAACAGCAAGAGGAAATGTGGAAAAAAGGATTCACACTCACAAAGAGGGGAGTAGCTGGCTTGTTACGGCGGTTACTACCCCAAATCAAATAAGCCTGATACTTCACTTTCAATGCATATACAGCATAGTTCTCTGATTCAAAGGCAGGGGAGAAGAAAAACTGATACTTCACACATCCAGCAGAGCTCTCTGCTTCAACGGCAGGGGAGAAGAAAAGAGGGTTCGCACTCACAAAGCGGGTAGCTGGCTTGTTATGGCGGTTACTACCCCAAACCAAATGTGCCTGATACTTCACTTTCAATGCACATCCAGCATGGCTCTCTGCTTCAACGGCATGGGAGAAGACTGATACTTCACGCATATCCAGCATAGCTCCCTGCTTCAACGGCAGGGGAGAACAAAAACAACCAATAAGGGCTGTATAACATAGTCTGGGTAAAACAAATAAGCATGGGTGTAGCTTGCTTATTGCGGCGGCTACTACCCCTAACTAATCAAGCTAGATATTTCACTTGGATGCAGCTCCATCACTGCTCTCTACATTAAAGGTGGGGGTGGAAGGGAAATAGAACCAAGAGCTAAGAGAAACAGATAAGTATGAGAGAAAAAATGTGTGAAGCTTGCTGGGCAGACTGGATGGGCCATTTGGTCTTCTTCTGCCGTCATTTCTATGTTTCTATGTTTCATTTCATTTCTATAATAATTTATGGTAGGGGTGTGCATTCGTTTTGAACGCATATGTAAAACGCAACTTATATTTTTAAAAGAGAAAAAAAAGGTTTGTTGCGCAACACATCGCGACTTCCAACTCATTCAACATAGCTATGTTGAATACGTTGAACCTAAATAAACACTTAAACCCCCCACCCTCCTGACCCCCCCAAGACTTACCAAAACTCCCTGGTGGTCCAGCGGGGAGTCAGGAAGCCATCCCTGCATTCCTTTGCGATTTCCTCATGGCGCCAATAGCCTGTGTCACAGGGGCTGCCCATGCCATTGGTCAGCCCCTGTCACATGGTCATGGCGCCATCTTGTGCTTCTACCACGTGACAGGTAGGTCATGTGGCAGGAGGTCGCTCCGGGACCCCCGTTGGACCCAACCGGAGGCGCGGAGGAGCACGTGACGCCGGCGTCATGCCGACATCATGCCGACGTCACACCGACGTCACATGCTCCTCCGCGCCTCCGCTCCCGGACCCCCCGCTGGACCCAACCGGAACTTTTGGCCAGCTTGGGGGGGGGGGTCAGGAGGCCCCCCCCAAGCTGGCCAAAAATTCCGGTTGGGTCCAGGCGGGTCCCGAAGCGACCTTCTGCCACATAACCTACCTGTCACGCGGTAGGAGCACAAGATGGTGCCGGTGACCATGTGACAGGGGCTGACCAATAGCACGGGCAGCCCCTGTGACACAGGCTATCGGCGCCGTGAGGAAATTGCAAAGGAGTGCAGGGATGGCTTCCTGACTCCCCGCTGGACCACCAGGGAGTTTTGGTAAGTCTTGCAGGGGGATTAAGGAGGGTGGGGGGGGGGGGGGGTGTTAAATTTTTATTTAGGGAACCGGGAAAAGTATGGACAGATCCTCAACTTATGGAATTCTCCATAAGTCCATATTGAATGAAATCGAGACCCCACGAAAACTTATCAACGATTCAACGAAAACCTTTTGTCTGCACATCCCTAAATTATGGTCCAGCGTATCAAATGCTGCTGAGATATCTAATAAAATGACCACGTAATCTGTATAAGAATCAAAACCTCTCAAGAAGGTGTCAAAAGAGGATAGTAGTAAGGTCTCAGTGGAATGTCCCTTCCTAAACCCATGCTGACTCGGATGGAGTATGTCATGCTCAGATAAGTACTCTTTGAGTTGGTATAAGACTGCCGATTCCAGAATTTTTGCTAATGAACATAAGGAAGCAATAGGTCTCAGGTTAGAGAAATCCATAAATGAGAGTTTTTTGTTTTTTAGGATAGGCAGTATTGAGGTTTGTTTTAGTAAGTCAGGGAACTTGCCAGAATCCAAAGATTGGTTAATAAGTAAACATAGTCAGGGTATTTTGCAACAATACTTTTTAGTAAAGTACCTGAACAAGGATTTAATGGCGAGTTAGAAACTTTTTGCTTGCCAACGATGTTTTGAATAGACTTTGGAGTAATGGCGTGGAACTCAGTCCATTCCGAATTTACTAATTGTTGTTTATAACTAGGATATGGTAAGGTAGCAAATTCCTTGGATATAGTTTCAGTTTTATTTTGAAAAAAATTTGATATTTGCTCACATATTTCATTTGTGATTTCGGGTAGTACGTTTGAATGATCAGCTGTTAAGGATTGTACTATGTTAAACAGTATAGTTGGATTGTTATTTGCAGTTGCTATTTTGTCCGCATAATATCTTTTCCTTACTAAGTTAACTTCTGTTTTGTAACATTTAGCGTATTATGGAAGTCCCACAGTGTTTCAGAATTTTTCTGTTTTGACCAGAGACGTTCCTTCTTCCTTAAAGCAGTTTTCATCATCCGTGAAGTATTATTATACCAAGGAAAATTTACTTTATTATGAGACTTCTTAAGAGTTATAGATCTAAGAGGAGCCACAGCATCTAAAGTTGTCAAGATAGCTGAGTTCCAGTCTTCAAGGAATTTATCCACATTCTCAGCAAGATCGAAAGGCATATTCTCGGCAAATGTATTTAGAAAGGAGTCTACTATTATAGGTTTCCTTTTTTTAAGCTGTTTAACTGTATCATTTGAGGTTTTTTTTTTTGCAGGATAGAGGTCGAAAAGGAAATGAGATGGTGACCTGACCAAGGAACCGGTTGAATATTTAAGTCAGCCGGAGATATATTCAAATATGAAGAATTATAAAAAATTAAATCTAAGGTGTTTCCTTTTTTGTGAGTAGGTTCAGTGACAAGTTGGGTCCAACCTAGACCAGCCATAGCATCTAAAAAAGATGTAATAGTAATAGTTGTGGATGAGGGATCATTGTTTATCTAAAGGTTAAAGTCGCCTATCAGAATAGTTTCTGTTAGATTTAAAGACAAAGAAGAGATCAATTCTAAAAATTTAGAATTTGTGCATGCCGGGCCGGCTGCCTGCGCGCCATGGTCCGGTCTGGGGGTTGGTTTAGAGGCCACGGCCATGCCCCCAAAATGCCCCCGATGACGCACTGGCCGCGACGTGCCCCCGACACACCCCCGACATGCCCTGATGACGCGCTGGCCGTGGCACGCCCCCGACACGCCCTCCCCAGAAAAGCCAAAGGTCTTACGTGCATCCTGGGGTTTTGTGCATGCCAGCAGCCTATGCAACATAGGCTTGGCGCACGCAGGGGGAGCTTGGGGCAGGTTTTCGGGTGGTACACGCATATCTTACGCACGTACCCCTTTGAAAATCTGCCCCTATGGGGGTCATGAATTTTCAGATCCTTAAAATTCATAATATAAACTTATAGGGGTAGATTTTAAAAGCCCTGTGCGTGCCGGCGCGCCTATTTTGCATAGGCCGCTGGCGCGCAAAGCCCCGGGACGAGCATAAGACCCGGAGCTTGCTAAAATGGACAGTCGGGGGGCATGTCTGAAGTCCAGGGGCGTGTCTGCAGGCATGTCTGCGGTACGGGGGCATGTTCGGGGGCGTATCTGTGGTCCGGGGCAGTCCGGGTGTGTGGCCAAGTGCCCCGACACAGTGGCCTGTGTTGGGGCCTGGCCAGCTGGCGCGCACAAGTTACGCCTGCCGCTGGCAGGCGTAACTCCATCGAACAAGGTAGGGGGGGATTTAGCTAGGGCCGGGGGCATGGGTTAGATAGGGGAAGGGAGGGAAAGGTGGGGGGTACAAAAAAAAGTTACCTCCGAGGCTGCTCCAATTTTGGCGTAGCCGCGCGTATCTTTTAAAACCTGGGGTCGGCTGGGGAAGTTAGTGCGCGCTAACCATTGTTAGCACGCATTAACAGAAAATGATAGAATTTGACACTTTTCAGGTCAATTAAGGTCAGTTTAGGAATGAATATTTATTCCTATTGGCTTCCCTCTTATTTATTGATGTTACCAAGGTTCCCACTGAGGTGATGGTTTAATATATGGGGGATGGGAAATGGAAACGGTTGGTAGCTTGACAAAAAAAGTAATTTGATCAATGTGACTCGAACTTGTTTGTTTATTATTTTTGTTACCAGGCACTGGCACGTGAAATGCTAGTGCATGTTTTGAATTTGCCAATCCCTGTGCATTTTAGAAAGGTGGTCCTGGAATTATTATACACACTTCGAATATATGTATATGGTAATTGTTGGTAAGTGTATTTTTGAAGTGGCCAGTACGTTTACTTTCCCTCCTACTTTTACTCACCAGCTAAGCTTTATAAGAAGGGCTTCTCTGTTTCTGTGTTGCTTTTGTTTGGTGTGAGGAGAAACATCAGCTCTTTATTCAATCTGTTAGATCTATTATATCAACCTACTCAATTTTTTATTGATTTATTATATCAGTGAATTAACCTGGGAGTGTTGTGATCTTCTTGTATGCAGTGACCTATCCCGGTTACTGGGGGTGTTGTGATCTTCCTGCACGCAGTGCCCTATCACAACACTCCCGGTATCAGGGATAGGGCACTGCATGCAGGAAGATCACAACACACCCGGTATCAGGGATAGGGCACTGCGTGCAGGAAGATCACAACACCCCCGGTATCAGGGATAGGGCACTGCATGCAGGAAGATCACAACACTCCCGGTATCAGGGATAGGGCACTGCAAGGTTGAAGATCACAGCTCTTGAGATCCTGCACAGGGCAGTACAGAGAGGAAGATCACAACACTCCCGGTATCAGGGATAGGGCACTGCGTGCAGGAAGATCACAACACGCCCGGTATCAGGGATAGGGCACTGCGTGCAGGAAGATCTCAACACCCCCGGTAACCAGGAAAGGGCACTGCATGCAGGAAGATCACAACACTCCAAGGTTAATTCACTGATATAATAAATCAATAAAAAATTGAGTAGGTTGATATAATAGATCTAGTAGATTGAATAAAGAGCAGATGTTTCTCCTCTCCTCACACCAAACAAAAGCAACACACAAGCAGAGAAGCCCTTCTTATAAAGCTTAGCTGGTGACTAAAAGTAGGAGGGAAAGTAAATGTACTGGCCACTTCAAAAATACACTTACCAACAATTACCATATACATATATTCGAAGTGTGTAATGTGTATAATAATTTCAGGACCACCTTTCTAAAATGCACAGGGATTGGCAAATTCAAAACATGCACTAGCATTTCACGTGCCAGTGCCTGGTAACAAAAATAATAAACAAACAAGTTCTAGTCACATTGACTGATCACATTACTTTTTTTGTCAAGCTACCAACCATTTCCATTTCCCATCCCCCATATATTAAACCATCACGTCATGGGAACCTTGGTAACATCAATAAATAAGAGGGCAGCCAATAGGAATATATTCATTCCTAAACTGACCTTAACTGACCTGAAAAGTGTCAAATTGTATCATTTTCTGTTAGTGCGCACTAACAATGGATAGTGCGCACTAACTCCCGTTAGTGCGCACTAACTACGATTTAGTGTGCACTAACAAAAAAAAATGATTTTTCACGATAAATCAGGGGAATTTCTATTGTATCGCACTCTTTACCGATTAATGCCGATTTAAAAAATATCGGACAATATTTTAAATCGTTAAAAAACGATTCACATCCCTATTGTTGCATATAAACAGTTGGTAACCATTACCAAGGACTAACCAAAATGTCCATCAATTTAATTAGAGAACTTATGTCCTATATTCAGTTCAATTCCTCTCCAGGCATTTCTTTAAGCAGAAATTGTTGACTTTTCCTCTTCTTGTATCCCCTCCCCCAAAAAATATAATTTATAAACTTTAAACCTACTAGTCAGTTGTCCTCCCAAGGGTCTTCTGCCACACAATTTTATCCAGCTGAATTTCACTATATAGAAATTGAAAGGGGGAAATGAGTCACACACACATACACACACATTATATAGTCAACTATCTGATGTCTCTTTTCCTTTTGGAACCGAGTTTATGACTATAGGTTTATTGAGCCTAAGAAGACTATGTTTTTATAGTCAAACATCTTTTTATTTTAAAGAGAAAAGCACATAGAATTATTGACTGACCCAAGTACTGTAAATGAGATGTATTTATTTATTTATTTATTTACATGTTTTTATATACCGACCTTCCTCAAAGAAGACATCAAGTCGGTTAACAGAGCGTCTATACAGATCTATTAGATCATGATGACGTAAAATTTACAAACATAGTTCCATAGCCATAGTAGCAATAAAATCACAACAATAATAAAATTGAACACAGAGAATAACTACCTATCTTTTCACATGTTTTGACATGATTGACACTTCATTTATTAAAAGTACTCAAATTTTGCTTATAACAGGCAGATTACCTACATAAAAAATATAATAAAAGCACACAATACAACAAGACATAGCAGCATAAAAATATAATAATAAATAATTAACAAAGAGCACTTATCAGTGAAAACTGAACTACGGTCATTAATCCTAAGAGAACGCCTCCTGAAACAGACACACCTTGAGCATTTTTATTCATTTCATGCTGTTATTATCACTGCATTGTGCATTAAAGTCACCCTTTTAAGCATTAAAGTCCCCCAGCATCGCCATGTTTCTCCAGTTGGTTTCTTCGGGAGGGACCTCACTAGGATACCATGCAACAGCTCTGGTGTAGCGAGTTAAAGAGAGTCTAGGATACCATACAATAGCTCCTAGCTCAGTGATAGACCAGTTATGGCCATGTCGGGGGACTTTAATGCTTAAAAGGGTGACTTTAATGCACAATACAGCGATAATATCAGCATGAAACAAATAAAGATGTTGTTTTGAACTTGACATTTGGAGCTCTCATGACTGCACCTTATTAAAAAGATTACATTGGAATTTAAATTATTTCCTCACATTTCTTCATTTACGTTCATACTTTGGTATGTGAGGTTCTCTACTCTTGCAATTACTAACTCAATTAGTGCCACACTAAATCAAAATAGTGTGCACATAAACAAAATAGTGTGTAGTAAATGAAAACATTTAAAAGAACACAATTTTCTGGAATTTTTTGTGTTTCTCTTTTGAAATGATATGAGAGAAAATAGGCAATATCTTTGACATTAAAAAGAAAACCTCATCCCTAGAGTAGAGTGTGGTGATATTGGTGGGGTATGAGTGGCTGTGAGTCGTATCAGAGGTTGTGGGGATAGGAAATGAGAGGGATGAGGGTTCATGAGCATTTTTTTTGGGGGGGGGTGGTTACTGAGAAAAGTGTGTAGGTATATATATATATATATATATATATATATATATATTGCAGTGTATGACAGTGGGGATTGTGGAGACTGTGGCCTGGAGGATGTGTGTATGTGCGGAAGATCCAGCACCCCACAGTTCAGAGTCTAGGCCATCTGGTGCCTTACTTCATTCATGAGCCTAGTTCTTTTCTGGTGATGTGGTACATATATGTGCCATGGACGTATATACATATATGATGTTCACCAAGATTTCTATGATATGTTTATAGGTTTTTACCTTAAACTTTCACTAACATAAGGAAGACCCACCTGCCTCCTACCCAGATCCTCCAGGTCTTACTCACAATGGATCCTTTTCATGTAAAGTTCACAATCTCAGGGTCTATCTAGATCCAAAATTATCAGTAAAATCACACATATAATTAACTGTGCAATCTTCCTTTTTCATGCTTAAACTATTGCATCACCTCAAGCCCCTTATAAAACCATTTAACTTTCACATTGTCCTTCAGGCATTGACTATGGTAATTCTCCCTCTTCTGATTTACCTCTCTCCACTGCGTGGCCTCTTCTGATTATACAAAATTCAGCAGCTCGTTTACTAACTGGCTCACATATATGAGATCACATTTACTTCTTAAAGCATTTACACTGGTTACCAGTCCATTTCTGCATACCATACAAAACTGCTGTAATCATTCCCATTATGTTGTCTAATATTTCTTCTGCTTGGATACAATCTGACCTGAGCATTCACACTCCCTCACTTGCCCTGGGTTCTGTTAGTCATTCGGTCTCCCAGAGTAGCTCGCCTCACTGTAACCAGAGTGCGCTCTTTCTCCATCCATGGCCCTACCCTCTTGAATTCATTACCCAGCCACATATGATTTACAAAACACCGTATATTTTTCAAGAAATTATTAAAAACACATTTATTTCAGATGGCATCCCCTGATGTTTAATATCCATAGATTTAATCCTTTTTGAGGCGAATAAACTATCTACTTCCTGTTCCAACTTCTGTGCTCGTGTTCAACTCAGGTAACTTGGCCTTCCTTAAACCTGATTCCATAAAATGGTATTTATTCTGCTTCTATTAAGCTTCTCATGCAAATTTTATTATGTGTTTATAATTATGTTTTATTGTACTCGGCCCTGAAATAGTTGGAGGAGCAGATAATAAATTATTAAAATAAATACATATTTTGTCCTAAAGCAGAATACAACAGACTAACATTACAACAGCAATTTAAGGTAAAATTAAAATTAGGCAGAGAAAATAAATTAAAAAAAACCCAAAAACTTAAGTATACTTAAAATTATAGAACTTTGAAAACAAACTGTATTAAAATCAATCAGCAATAGCTGACACCAATAAAATCAGAAACAAAACAGGTAAAATACAGAAAATCACCAGGTAAATCACAGTGTAAATGCCATTTCAAATATGTTAAAAATAGTAATAATCTAACCCCTCCATCAAAAATAAAATAGATAAGCTTCAAAAATCAAGTCATTAGAACTCTCCAGATTTTTATAAAATGACAAATTTATAGCAAGCCCGACTGTGTAGAATTGTTCTAAAGATAATGGGATTTTTTTCATTATATTTGTTTAGGAAAATTTTCATCTCGTGAATACAGACTTGTGAAAACAGATAGAAGTAAGATAATTTGCAAGTTAACAAATAGAGGGGACATTTTCAATGCCATTTACATGTATAAAACCAGGCTCAGGCTAACCATTGAAAAATTAATTGGGGGGGGGGACGGGGGACGGGGGACTGGACTGAGAACATTCCCAGAAACACACAAACCAAATATTTAACACAGAGATATTTGGCAGCATCTGATAAGCTTCTCTTCATATTAGAGAATCTAGGCTAAAAATTAAGCTGGTGACATGAGAAAACACGTTTCTGCTGATTTTATTTTTATTATTATTATTTCTAATTGCCTGAACTTTCGAAATGGAAATGTTTTGCACGTCTGCATTGTTGAGAATTCCAGTGACGTTTGCTGGTGGAATGAAGCATCTTACAAAACAAAATAAGATTTCCCATTGACATATCTCTGGTTCTTCCCAGTAAAGTGATCATTCACAACCCGAAAAGGTTTATTCTCCTGCTTTGTTTGCTTTACCTATGGAGCTTTGAGTTTCAAGTTTCATATGGTGCACTCTATGCACGACATTAGCAGAGGTGCTAGCTCTAGAATCCTGGAATATGCTGCATTGATTTGCAGATCCTGAAAGGTCATGCGAGAAACAGAGACAGCATAGGAAGAACATACATTTAAAGGCTTTCTTTCATACATTTACCATTATGATTTATTTTCTGGGGTGGGGGAGGAGGTTTCTTGTTCTTTTAGGATTTTTTTATTATTTTAAATGAAAATAATACAAAACTGCTTAGTGCATGATAATCTAAAAGTAAGCTAATGATCAATTTCTAGCAGAGATTCTTTTAGGATTTTTTTATTATTTTAAATGAAAATAATACAAAACTGCTTAGTGCATGATATTCTAAACGTAAGCTAATGATCAATTTCTAGCAGAGATTTTTTTTAATGGGGTACTTGCAGGTACTGTGTACTGGGACCTTTTTCCTCTACTATAGCTGCTTGACTTTCCATGTGGCACATCAAAAAGTAACCCATACATCAACATATGAGCACTGGCATCTTTTTTTTCCTTGAAAAAAAGCACTACCTAATAATAATATTACCTCTTTATTCTGTTGGTGCTTCAGAAAACCAGAGCAAGGAAGCAATTGACTTCCAAAAATTGTTTTCTTCCATGTATAGGTGATGCTAACATTTTAAATAAGTTAAAGTATTTTTGAATTAGAGAATGCAATTAATATTAACAATAATACTAATAATAATAATGAAAAACAACCCTTTCAGATATTAAATATTTCTCTATTTCATATAGCAATCATACTTCTCTTACCTTACCTGTGAATCGTATGTCTTTTCCAGTGTAGAAGGGAGCTCATTTAAATACATTTTAGAAACCTCTAGGGTATATTTTTCTCTTCAGCTTTATGTTTCATAATGATTTATTTATCTCTGTGTTCAAATTCCTTTACAAACAGATGCACTAATGCAAGTTTTAGGGAGAGCTCTCAAATCCTTCAACTTTCTGAAAGGCAGGCAAAAAACTGGATAAATAAAAAAACAAATTAAAAAGTCTTATTTCAATATTGATTCACATCTGGGAATCACATAGTTCAACCAGAAAAAAAAAAAAAAGGTATGAGCCTTAATGTTTCATTTCCAAAACATCTCAGAAAGTTCAGATTTTCTAGAAGCAGACTTTCTTCTATCAATAACATCCTAACTGCTCTGCCTGACAGCAGAGCAAGATCCACCAGTGGACTTCAGAGGGGCCAGGCAAACATGAGACCAGTTTCTTTCTTCACTGCCTGCTGACAGTTTCTGTGCTGCAAATCAATTTTGTCCTGCCCCTCTCCTCAAGTTCAGGCCATCTCCACCGTCATCTCAGTGAATCCCACCATCTTCATCTGCCTTGCCCATTACTGTTCTTTTGCTTTGACCTGCTCTTTTCTCTGGCTTTGTCATAAATACGCGTATTTAGAATTATCCAGGCTTCTTCATTTTTCTAAACTTTGCTTTATCTTTGTCTCCTCGGGTACTTTTAAAGGAAAAGTGCTGTTTTTCAGACATCGGGGAAGCTGGCCATTTAAGAAACAAGTCTAAGTCCAGCATTTGTTGATAAGATATGGGTGGTGGGGGCCTACGTGTTGGATTAAACATGGAAACTTGCATGCTTATGTACGCAGAATGGAATAAAACAACAACGGAAGACAACAAAAGTTGACTTAAATTTGATAAGCTGCAATATCTTATGTGTCATCAAGCTTCTACAACTGGAATCCATGATATATCCTGAACAATGCAGACCAGAACATTTCAGCTGATTAAATGGACCATTGTTGGTCTTCATCTGCAGTCATTTACCATTTTATACTCTGTACATTAGTTCTTCCTTACTGCTTCTGGTTTTTTAACTGCCATTGAGGCTTTTAAAATTATCTGTTGATTGAATTTTATAAACTTTCAGATAAAAACTTTATATGCAAATAAATTGAATCCCAAAACAAAATATCCTTGCCATTAGGGATGGTAACTTTCAAATCCATGCGCGGGCATTTATCACAACTGCTAAGAATAATGTATATTTTTGTAAACCGTTATGATGGCTCTACCGAATGACGGAACATAAAACTCAACAAATAAATAAATAGATAAAATGTGTGAGTGGTTGCCGGTGTATGCACATGGATGCGGCCATTTTATAACATGCATTTGTCGATGCATGCATGTTATAAAATCTGCTACCTGAGTGCACATGCACGCCAGATTTTATATCAGCATGCGCATGTGCACGCAAGAGCTGAATCACGCTCATAAGGGGGGAATTTTATAACATGTGTGCAGCGATGCAATAGACCCTATTGCAGACTGGGAGGGAGAGAGAAAAATTCCTAAGCTCCCTACCTAACCTGTCTCACATTTCTCCTACTAACCCCAATCCCTCAAACCCCACTAACTACCCTAGTTTTTTTTTTTGTTTTGCTCCAGAGCAGCAGCAGGTTGTGCGGGCTGGAGGATCCTGGCACTGCTTCAGTGGAAGAGTACCTAATGGTGCTGTCCCAGCCTGCCCATGCCCCACCCAGACCCCAACCAGTCCCACATCCAGACTGTCCCTTTTTCTATCACCCTTTCTTCTGCAAGTACTGAGAGATATGCGCATGACCCGTGGGTGTTTGAAGATCCACGCACATATCTCCTGACTTTCACATGTGCAAAGCTTTTAAAATCTGAGCTAGGCCCCACCTCTATGACCTCTTCTTTACATAAACAGGATGCCCCAGTTTCATTATTGTGAGAGTAAAACATGTTTTGACTGTTCTTGAACCAAAGTCCACTCAGTCTACAGATAACCTGCTGTATGGACCCGCCCCTGAGGAGCCATAGTGGACTTTGGGAGATTTTAAAGGAATGCTAGAAGGTTGCAGTGTTTAAATGGCTTGGTGATGAAAGAAGAGAAATTACTGTGAAACGACCTGCATCTGGGCTGAAAGTAAGCTATTCTTTCCTCAACACACTATTTTGGGTGTATCCATTAAAATTTAACACCTGCCTTGGATCAAGTGTTAAATTTATTCATGTGAATTTTCAAAGGATTTACACATGTAAATATAATATACTATTGTAGCAATTTTCAAAAACCATTTACCCACTTTAAGAAAACTTAGGGGCAGATTTTCCAAGGGTTACGCGTAAGATACGCGCATAACCCCCAAAAAGCTGCCCCTTCCACCCCCTATGTGCAGCGAGACTATCTTGCATAGGCTCAGCGGCGCACACAAGCCCCAGGACGTGCATAAGTCCCGGGGTTTTCCTGGGGGGGGGGCGTGTTGTGGCCGCCGCGACATCGGGGAGCGTTCCGGGTTGAGGCCGTGGGCATGGTTCTGGCCCAGTGGCATTCCAGGGGCGTGGCTGCGGCCTCTGGACCATCTCTTGGGCCGGAACATGGTGCGCCGGCAGCCTGCAGGCGCGCGCAAGTTACGCCTGCCTCGGGCAGGCATAACGTAAAATAAAGGTAGGAGGGAAATTAGTTAGGGCTGGGGGATGGGCTAGATAGGGGAAGGGAGGCAGATAGGGGAAGTGTGCGCATGTTATAAAATCGGGAGTAGATTTGTTCACGCCGGGTTGCGCGAACAAACCTACTCCCGTGCGCACCTTTTAAGATCTACCCCTTATGTGCAGAATTTTAAAAAGAGGATGGGTGATAATGCATGGGATAGGAAGGGACTGAGAGTTTGTGGGAAAAGTCACATAATTAAAACATCTCTTTTAAAAATGAATGGAAATATTCAAAAGCATGAATAAGAATTGAATATATTGCACTCAGAGACTTCTCATAGTCTCTGAGTTGGGACCATAGCTGAGCATACCTGTGCTGTATTTATGGAGGCATGCCTCCTGCATAGACTAAATATTTTTCCAAAGCCCACTTCAAATTTCTTGATATCACAAGATAAAATGTTTATTTATTTATTATTATTATTATTATTATTATTATTTTTATGAAATGTCAATATTCATTGAGCTGGTGAATGGAAAAGTTATCTGAGAGAACTTTCCCAGATAACGTCATCTAGATAATCAGCACAACTTACGTTTTTTTTTTTTTTGTTACCAGACTTACCCAGTTATCTTTATCCAGCCAGTGTGGAATATCAGCATCCTTCAGATAAAATTTTACCACACCCCTAAAATGCCTCCATCACCACCTCTTTTTATACTGCTAAGTTTTGTGTAGGAAGAGAACTACCTGGACAACATTTTTCTAGTCAGCAGGTGGGGAGGAGCTGGAGGGGCTTTTGTCCAGCTAATTACAAACATTGGCCAGACAAAGTCATTGAATATTGACATCTATTTTGTCATAAAAACCCCCAAATATTAAAACACTGTCTCCTCTGACACAGAAAAAAATATTAACCTTTAAAATTCTACCCTTCTTAATCCAAATCCATTATGCAGAGTATAATGTGCAAATTTAAAAAAATAATCCACTTGTTTTTGCTCTAAGTCCCTGATGATCATTTCAACATTTGGGACCCTATCCCAAAGGATCTACAACGATGGTAAAAACTCCTGCCTACTGAAAGCAGCAGAACAGAGTGGGACAGCATCAAGATATCAAGAGGTAAGTTAAGTAAATATGCAATTTTTTAAGAATAACAGCTATTATTGCAGTTGTTTAATCATATATAAAACTTCATAAATGACTGTGAAACTGAAAGTTGGACACCAGACATATTATAGTAAATTTGCATGACTATGCATTCCACAAAATATTAGCTAGAGAATAAGATGGTTGACCTTCTCCTGAAGAATTAGTAATATAATCTAACCTACTGGACAAACACACAATGAGATGTAAATGAGATTCTGGGAAATCATTTATACTGGGGGTGCAAATGTTTTTTCTTGGTTTATTTTTAAGCAAAGGTGAATTTTGAGGTAGGATTTGAAAGTAGGAAGAATGTGGATAATGAGATCCTAAGGCAAGCTGCTAGTGTGGAGAAGACATATACGCAGAGAACATCTTGGAAACGGTGACAATGGACAAGGTGTGAAGACTTCATCGTGCGGCAGTCAGAGGAAGCAGGGAGAGAGAGGCTGAGACACAGGTAAGTGCAACAAAGTAAAGCTCTTGGAAGAAAACTTTGAGCATTATGGATAAACGGGATAGAAGAAGGGTGGGGAAAGAGATCAAACTTGACTGATGAGTCTAGTAAGGGGCAGTCTAGATTCACTGAAGTATAAAGATGGGCAGGGAGATTGTAGTCTGGATGGTGTTACCAGGTTTAAGGAAGGAGTAGGGACATTTGAGAGGAGCTGGAACAGAACAAATTGAAAAATTGTTGTTAATGTTTTGGAGGTAGATGCTCGAGAAAATGAAGAAGTTACCAAACTACAGAATGTTGGAGCCTGCTAGGGGTTGAACTTGTTACAATAAAAAGAAAAAAATGTCTCATTATTATTATTCTTATGCATACAGTTCAAGGGTGCAGATTTAATTACATTTTAATTAAAATGTTATGCCACACATTCCAATGGTCTAGACAACTTACACTTCAACATACATAGTATCATGTAAAATATAAACATAAAAACAATAAAAGTTCAGACTAATAATAAAATCTTTGCTAATGCAAATTTTTTGTCTCTTGCTAACTGGTGTCTCTCTTCATCTCTCAGTTTTGGATCTAATGTATTTTCACAGGTTTTTTCTGTGTAGTCAGAGTTGTGTATGTTGTTGTTGTAGAGGATTTCCTTTTGGCCTTAGGCCTTTTTGGGAATGATGATGTGCTTCTTGCCATGTAAGAGAACTCCAAGCAGCCCCTATATTGTGACATTGTAAATTATGACATCAATCGAAACCTCCGATGTACAGGTAGTGTGGTTGCTTTGTCAGTCCTCTGTATGTGCACAGTGGATTATTTATTTATTTATTTATTTTAATGGGGCAGTGAAGAAAAACAAAGAACCATTTAACTAACGGAAAACACTTTTGAAATTAGGCCTCAAGGATTAAATGTTACTCTGAAGTTCATTTTGCAACAGTGAAGGAAGTCTGACTCTAAACAAATTTTGTATATAATTATTCTCCTCTATCTCTTTCTATTTCTTACATTCCCAGTTCATTAGCCCTTGTTAATTGTAACTGCTTCTCTTCATCACGTTATTTATGTTTTTTGGTTGTATTATCCGCACCCCTGTTTTCTGTAAACCGACATGATGTGAACGAGTTCATGAATGCCGGTATAAAAAAACCTTAAATAATAAATAAATAAATAAATAAATAAATAAATAAATCGCAAATATATCATCTTATTTTTGTGGAACTTTCCAGTAGTTCTGAGGCATCATGGTTAGAATATGAGAGCAGATAACTTGTTTCGCCTATATTGCAAAAGTAAAAAAACAGGCTTATGAAATCACTATATCTGTCTGTATGAGTCCCTGTTTGGTGTGTATCTGATTTTTAAGATTTCAGGAGGCCCAAGAGGATGCTGGCAGGTAAACATTTTATTTTGGAGGGGGGAGGTATTCATGTATATGTGCAGGTTCCCTTATTAAATCGTAAAACAAAAATTGACCAAAATAAATCTTCTTTCAGCAAATCAGGATTTATAACATACCTTGTAATTCTCAATAGGTATCAGATTTAACAGATTTAAGCACCGGTATGCATGGAATAAGTTGCCTATTCGTTGAGTGTACTTTTTGCTTTCTATTCTGTACATTTGCAGAATCCATGGACAATGAGACTAGAACTACAGTGTCAGAATTCATCATTCTAGGATTTTCTGGATACCCACAGTTGAAGATTCCCCTTTTTGTTCTGTTTTTAATGATTTTTCTGATTGTCCTGATGGGGAACCTCACTCTTATAGCCTTGACATGCCTAGATCCTCGCCTGCACACCCCCATGTACTTTTTCCTCAGTAACTTGGCCTTTCTTGACATCTCTTCCACCACGGTCACTCTCCCGAAACTGTTCGATATCTTATTAAGAGATAACCAAGCTATATCTCCAAATGGTTGTTTTGCACAGATGCATATTTTTATTGCTTTGATATGTGTAGAGTATGTGCTTCTTTCAGTCATGGCTTATGACCGCTATGCTGCCATATGTCATCCATTGCATTATACTGTGATTATGAATAAGAAAGTGTGTTTGCAGATGGCTATTGGGGCATGGATATTTGGGTTTCTGGAGCCTACAACACATACCACTATTATATCACATTTTTCTTATTGTGGCTCAAATAAAATTAACCATCTCTTCTGTGACCTCTCGGCACTGCTAAAGTTGTCTTGCACCAGCACCTACACTATTGAACATTTAACTTACTTTTTCGGAGCATTAGTTTCTGTACCCTGCTTCCTTACTACCTTCACTTCTTATATCTACATTATCTCTACGCTCCTGAAGATCCGTTCAGCACAGGGGAGATGTAAAGCCTTTTCTACCTGTGCTTCCCACCTCATTGTTGTCATTATATTTTATTGGGTCATTACCATTACATATACAAGACCAAAATCAGTGCAGTCATTAGAACAAAATAAGATTTTTAGTTTACTCTGCAATATTATCATCCCTATGCTTAACCCAGTCATTTACAGCCTAAGAAACAAAGATGTAAAAAATGCTTTATGGAAAGCTTTCAATAAAAAACTACCAAACTGAACACCATTTTTCAGCTTTACTGTTTCAGAATAAAAGCATGTTTGAGAGAAAGGGAAAGCTCGTTCAGGCATGTATCTTGATTAAGAGCTTAGAAGAGAATTTTCAATGCATTTTACCCATGTAAATCAGTTAGCTGAAAATTGTGCACCTACAATGTATCTTGATCAATAACACATGTACCTTTAAGCCTTATTGAGAGGCTGCATTCCCTGTCTAGGGAAGGAGCACTGGGGAGTAAAATATTTAGTGCATATATTGCATATTCAAACCCATGTCATAGTTTGTCTTTCTAAAATGGGTCAAAACTTGCAGGTAAAAAATGTATGCATGGTATTTGTTCCAATATGGGGCAATAGGAAAACTACCACCATAGCGGTCAATTTTATTTTGGACAGGAAAAAAGTGCCTTACCCATGTTCACCAGCTGCTTTAAAATTGCCCTCCCTCAATGTGACTAAAAGACCTTATGATGCTCCACAACTCATGTACTTTCGGTTGCACTGTGAGAAGAGGTTCTTGGGTTGTCGGGGGGTGGAGGAGGAACATCTTTAGGCCTATGTTTGCATTTAAAAATCCACACACATGCTTTTCAAGCAAGAAATCGAGCTGCACAAAAAGCAGGTGGAAGTGACCCTGTGCATGCTGTGTACCCCCAGCAATTTTCCAAGAGAAAGTAGGCAAGTTAGCCTTTTCTGTGACATTCGGTGCAAAACCTTTGATATAAACAAAGACCAAGCATAGTTTTATAAACAGCTCACGTAACTCCAATGCACAACAGAAAGTATTCCTTCCTCCCAACTAAGGACACCTGGAAGCTGGGCTAGTTCACGAGTCAGTAACATTACCATCGACGCACTGTAGCAAGCCATCCGTTTTGCAGAGTGTGTGCTGTTAATCCTTTTCTATGTCAAGAGAAAAGAAGGGCGGTTGACATTTCCGCATCGTGTAATTTTCTGTGCCTACATTTTGTCAGTTTATGGTCAAAGGCCTGGAAATGAACGCGACCAATCAAACATTTCAAACTTGTGCTAATTCAACCCCTTTTTCTGTCTGTTACCAAATGTCAATAAGCGGTATTCCTCAACGTCATGTAAGCATGGAAAACTTGGTTGTATTCATGGAAATGGGTGTTGCAAAATTGGCCTGGGGCCCTGTATGCATAAAAGTAACCACGTAACTCAGTTTTACTGGTAGTTTAATACAATCTAAGCAGAAACATTCCAGGAGAGGAGAGTGGTTTCGGGTGGTGTGGACATTTAGGCGTGTATATTGTGAAGGCTCACCGCCCGTGCTGCCCTGGGTGTCGCTTCGCTGCCTCTGGTTCAGGCCCCTCGCGAGCCCTGGATATCCCTGGAGTCCGTCAGTCACACAGGACTCCCTAGGTTCAGGTCTCCGCAGGCCCTGGCTTTGCTGGGCTTCTGGGTTCTCTTTGTATGGAGTGGGGTTGAAGCAGTCCCCCAACCCCCAAAGATAACACAGAGAGAGAGGTTCCTCAAAGTATTTTTATAAAGCAAAGTAGCTGAGTCTAGTACATTTGCTCCGTCACCTCAGGAGCTGCACAAATGACCCTGCCCCCGCTCTCCAGCATTCTAACCCCTTAACACCTGTGCTGGAGCAAAGGCACTGTTTGAGCCCCCCTGGCTCTCCAGTTCACCAGCAAACACCCCTTAACACATGTGCTGGATCAAAGGTACTATTGAGCCCCCCCGGCTCTCCAGTTCACCAGCAAACACACCTACCCTAACTTCCCTTAGGGTACAGGTTATCAGTTTCCCTTTTCTGGCTAGGCTGTACCCATGAGACAGCTGGAGGATTCCTCTCCCCCGGAACCTACCTCCATTTCCTTCTCCCTCTTGCTTCCCGGCACTGGCTTTTTCTGGCCACTGCCGCTACCTAGGCATGCCCTCTTCCTCTAGCTCCCTAGGCTCACCTGTGTGACTCATTAGTCCAGAGTCTGCCACCTGCTCTCCTCCAGACTCTCCCTACAGGTCAGGTGGTGGTTCTAGGAACCTGGGATTTGTAGTTTCCGCCTTCACCTGCTCCCCCTGCTGGCTGGCTCTAGTATTACCAGCCGCTTTATGGTATCTTATCCATTCCTGCCCCCGGCAGCGCTGCACTCCATCACAATATATATCCTTTTTATTTTGAAAAGTACATGCATCCGTGTACATGCAACGCTGGCTTTGTTAGTTTGGTACAGAAGTTGTAGCAATGAAGCTTCTTCTTCCCCCACTTCAGTGTTTCTGTTTGTTTGCCATTGCTATGGGGCAGTATAACTGCAAGCGCCTTCACGGGGCATTTTCAATATATTTCCACCCAGACGTAATTGCAACGTGCCAGATAGGATTAATCTGTTTTCCTCAGATTTCTAGGGAGGGGGTGAAAAATGTTCCCACTAATGGCCCAATTTTAAAATGATTGTGTGCATGCAGATACCAGGGGGTTACTCCTGTGTCCAGGCCCTGCACACACCGCACGCAGTTTCAAAGGGGCCCGGCCACACACATAACCCCTGGTATGTGCCTAAGTGCCAGGCTTCTAGAAAGGGGAGGGCTGGGGTGGGGGTCTGGGTGGGGAGGGGTGGACCGGGGCAGGGATGGGCCAGGTCAGTACCATTATGCCCTGTTCTGGGAAAGCACGCGCCGGCAGCCAGCCAGCATGTGCAACTTACTTCTGCTCCAAAGGTTAATCTCGAGTGCAGATATTGCAAGCTTAAATCTAGTCAGCTAAATTTCAGATTAATTTTCAGTTACTTTAGACAGCTAGGTGGTGACTGAAAATGACTCAACCATCTGAGCAAGTCAAGTACATAAGCCTCCTTTGGAATATTACCCAGGCTAATTAATAGGACACTATGTCGTGCAATCCATCATGCAGAAGCAGCACATTCCACCCAAAAAAACTTATAAAGGTTATAAAATGTTAATTCTGTAAAAATGCTATGAGGAACTACAGGAACACACAATACAACAAAAATATTATTTTGGAGGTCAATTTTGAAATGGATCTATCCAGCTAACTAACATTCAGTTTTAGCTGCCTAATGCACGTATTTAGTATTTTCTAAGCCATGATAATGTAGCAACTTGTGTTAAATACAGTATTCTGCATTTTACATCCGTAAATCTATATTATGTTATACATTGGGCAATGCTTGCAGGAGTATTGCCAACAGCACAGAAAAACCTAGGCACAACCTGAAAAGATATGCATGAACTGTATTGAATATGGCACATGAATATTAAAATGAAGCAATGCCACACATCTTGTTGTTCCTTTGAAAGTTAACTACCCTTCTTGAAAGCATCAGACGACTAATGAGCTTGTGGGCACCCCAGGCTGCAATATTAAAGGGGCAGTAAGCCTCAAGAGATTTTCTCTCTCCCTCCAGAAATTGAAGCTCCCGAGTGCTGAAGATATACATCCTGCTTGTTCCTTGCCTCCTCAGAACGTCACCTTGTCAAGCTCCAAGGAAACCCTGCCCCTTAGCTCTCAACTGTACCCCCATCTAATTTTGAAAATAGAAACCCTCTCACTGTGGTGGCACCTTGCCCTTCCATCCCCTCAAACTCCTTCATACCATGGTGGCTGCAGATCCCCAGCTGTAGCTGTATTGCCAGCACCAAAATTCAAAATTATTATTACTACGATTATTATTATTATTAATAAGATAAATATTAGTTTTTACCTTTTTTGTTACCTATCCACTTGTTAATTGTAAACCGACATGATGCGATATCTATTGTGAATGCCGGTATAGAAAAACTTAAAAAAAAAAAAAAAATGGTACTGGATGACACAAGTTACCCTTAGCCCTAAATGTGAAAGAAGGGTTCCCTATTTTTCTAAGAAAGTAATTTTCATTTGCTGAACCTCTAACTCAATCTTACGTGGAAGGGGACATAACAAAAGATGTTTCTGTGAGGCAGTCACTCTTTGGAAGCTGAGCGTAAATGTGGAAGCAACAAATGACAAGCACCAAGGATTCCCATGCCAACAGTGTTAATGGAGTCATGCTGGTGCCCGCCTACCCTGGTCATCTTGGAGGCAGAGACTCTCAGGATCAGGAAGAAGGATTGCAGTTGATGAGGGATCTGCCTTTCATATTCACTGTACTTTAGGCATTAGTTGGAGCCAGTCCTGTGCATGTTTTACATATTTTCTCTATATCACATGCTCTTGGCCAGTCAGCCACGAAAGTCAGAAGTCTGAGCAGAAGTTTAAGAGCTGTGACCGTGACAAGGGGTTGGCACCCTCATCTTTTAGGTATGGGTAATCACTTTCCCTTGCATCTATCACTTGTTCACCTGAACTCCATGGTCCCCACTTCTTTTGTTCTCTTGTTACTGCTTTTGTAGTTGAGATTGTAATCCTCCCTACTAAACAATCTCCAGGAAGGGAGGAGCAAAGAGTTTACAACCGTTTGCAGATTTGCCCAACAAGGTTGATCCAGTCCTGGGTTTACTTCATTGCATGCAGGAACTCATATTCTTACTTTTCTTAAGGAATGCAATAGAGAAATCAGAACTACAAGTCTCTGTATACAATGGGATATATCCAGGACTAGATCAAACCTGCCACATGCATGTTATAAAATCCAGGGTCAGAGCACGCAGGGGGGTGCACAATTGTGTAACCTACGTGTGCCGAGCCGAGCAGCCTGCCTCCATTCCCTCCGAGGCCGTACCGAAATCGGAGCGGCCTTGGAGGGAACTTTCCTTCCACCTCCCCCCACCTTCCCCTCCCTTCCCAATCTAACCCACCCCCCAGCCCTACCTAAATCCCCCTCCTAACCTTTATTGAAGAAGTTATGCCTGCCTCTGGGCAGGCATAACTCTCCATCCCACAGCCTGCTCTCCATCCCACAGCATGGCGGCTGTGCCGGAGGCCTCAGACCCGCCCCTGACATGCCCCCGGGCCAGCGTCCCGCCCACATCCCCGCCCCAGAACTCCCCCTTTTGCAAGCCCCGGGACTTACACGCTGCCAAGCCTATGCAAGATAGGCTCGGCATGTGCAGGGGGAGGCAGGAGTAGGTTTTCGGGGGTTGCGCACATATCTTACATGCGCAACCGTTTGAAAATCTGCCCCTATGTGTAATTGCTGCATTAGGGTTTTATTGTGCATTTGCTGTTTAAACATGCGATAAACATCTAAAGCAGAAATAATACACAAAATTTTAAATATCACAAATATCATGTGTTATTTAATCCAAGATAAAGTGAGTATGGCAATGAACTATTTTGCTGTATAAGCTTTGCAAATGCATGCAAAACAGCTCATTATTAGGATATTTTATGCTAATAAATAACACAACTTGCCTCAAAAATTCTAATTAGCTACAACAGCATCAGGCAGGCCTTGGTTCCAGATAGGCCTCAGTGCTGCACTTTCCCTTGGCTGACCTGATGCTCATGTTCACCTGATTCTAAGGTCAAGTAAGCATAGTTCTACCTGACAACTGGGCATGCCCTGAGCCATCCTGGCACTGAGGTCCACCTGCCCTGAGCCATCCTGGCACTGAGGTCCACCTGGCACTGAGGTCCATCCTGGCAGAGGTCTACTCTGGGCAGGTCCACCTGGCAGAACTTGATGCCAGGCCACCTGTAGCTGGCCTGGCATCAAGTTCTACCCAGCATTAAGGCCTGCCCAGAGCAGGCCCAGTGCAAAGTCCACCTGGCACCGGGCCTGCCCCAAGCTGGCCTGGTGCTAAAGTCTATCCAGCCCCAGGGACTTCCTGGAGCTGGCCCGGTAGAGAAGTCTATGCAGCAACAGGACCTTCTTCAAGTTGGCCTGTGCCAAAGCCTAACCAATGCCAAGGCCTGTCTAGAGCCCAGGCACCACTTTCTCTCCATCCTCCCCCTTTTAAAATCACCAAAGTTGGGGAGCTCTCATCCTAGCCCCCAATTACCCCTTTCAAGTATCCTTCAAAAAGGGCAATGTGTGATTTCCAGTCTCTTCCACTTGGGTCTCCGATGCATTAAAAATGGTGCAGTCTGAAAAGCATCTGGAAACCTGTATCTTACCTGGTACCATCTTTTCACTGCAATCCACCGCAAATAAAAATATCAGCATGAAACCCTTAATAAATACTTAAAAACAATACTGGAAAGGAATCAAACTATATGCTTTATTTAGAATATCTGACAATAAAATAAGCTGAAGAGCAAAGTCCTGCTACTTGCAGAGAAACAGAAACCCTTACCTACCCATTTCCAACTACCACCACCACTGTTACATGTAATTTCACCATTTCTTACAATTCTCCTCATGAGTTAATAGCAAAATTCTTGAAAGCAGCCATCTCAAGTAACTGAGAGTACTTCATTTTGAAACAGAGAAGATGACAGAGGGCAAGGACAGTAAGACTCAACAAGTCTGCTCAATTTACTTTCCTGGTAGAAAGCCACAAATTCCAGTTGATCTCTGGCTTTCTCCTCACTTCTTGATAGCTAAGAATCCTCTATGCTTATACCATGTTTTATGACTCTTTAGCTCTCTTGCACCTTGGATGGGAGGTTGCCCAATGCATTCACTACACTCTATGTGGAACAATTACATCCCTTCATTTAGGGAGTGTTTTGATACTGGCTCGGGGAGCTTGAGGGTCCTTGGGTACTTTCTACCCATACTCCTGCAAGCTCATTTTCTACAGGAAACTCAATGAGATGTTTCCATTTGAAAATATGCAGCAAGTTGGGGAGATGGGTACTTTTATATCCATGTGCTTTGCATCTGTTTTAAATCTATTATAGTAAAGTCTGCTGCTCTATATGGAATTGCCTAACCTAACTTTGCCCCCTTTTTTCACACATATACAAGTAAGAAAACTGTTTCCTCCTTCTGGACGTTAGGGTGTCAATTTTCAAATGATATCTTTTACACAAGTAAACATGCATTAACCCACGTAAAATGTTTTGTTTGCTACGTTCTCAAATGATTTGTTTATTGCTTGGTAAATCTACCTGTATGCATGTAAGCCCATCTAAAATCAAGTTACAGTTCATCGATTCTGTCTACAGGCTCTTCTTAGAGCACCTTTTATTTCTTTATTTCTCAGACAATAGATAATGGGGTTTAACATTGGAATTACTGTGTTATAAAACACAGCAAAGAGCTTGTTCTGGTCCATTGAGTATGCTGACGAAGGCCTCATGTACGCACATATCAGAGTCCCATAGAACAGAACAACAACTGTGAGGTGAGAGGCACAAGTGGAAAAGGCTTTACATCTCCCCTCCGCTGAATGAATTCTCAGGATGGCAGAGATGATGAATACGTAAGAGATACAGATCAACAGAAAGGAGCTAAAGCCAAAAACAACCCCTTCACAAAAGGTAACAACTTCCACCATTTCCGTGCCACTACATGAAAGCTTCAGCAGGGCTGTAATGTCGCAGAAGAAATGATTAATCACATTGGAGCCACAGAAGGAATACTGTGATAGCAAAGCGGTCTGTGCGATGGGCTCCAGAAATCCAAGCATCCAAGAGGCTGCGGCCAGCAGGACACAGGCTCGGTTACTCATGACGAGTGCGTAATGCAAGGGGTGGCATATTGCCACGTAGCGGTCATAGGCCATGGCAGTGAGCAGCATGTATTCCGTGCTTGCCAAGGACAGAAAACAGTACAGCTGAGTCAGGCAGCCGGCAAGTGAAACTGATCTGTCCCCTGTTGTGAAAATGACAGCGGTTTTAGGGACAGTGACAGAGGTGTAGCAGATGTCTAAGAAGGACAAGTTACTGAGAAAAAAGTACATGGGGCTGTGAAGCTGAGGGCTGATAAATACTGTCATCAGAATAAGGACGTTACCCACCAGGGTTAAAAGATATATAAAGAATGATGCTATGGAAAGGGACAGCTGCAGCTCTGGAAGGTCGGAAAATCCCACAATCACAAATTCTGTCCAAGTGGAGTGGTTTCTTTTTCCCATTTCTTCACTAACTCTGCTGAAAAGTTGCCTGAAGAAAAGATAGGAGATGAGCAAACAAGATTAAAGCAGGACAAGACCCCCCACATGGTGATATTTTGTGGAATACAGGTAATTGCTGGTTTCACAAAGTGAAAAAATAGTGTCTTTTGTAAAACTCACAGACTTTAGGCAGAATTTTCAAAAAGGACTTACATGCAGAAATCCACTTTGTAAGTCTAGCAGGGTTTCTGTGCATGGTTCTCATTTTTATAGAGCATTTGCAACTTTTCCAGAGCAGGCATTAGCGTGTGTGCTTACATTTACGCACATACTTCATAAAATCAAAAGTAGGAGCAGGAATGATTTTCCTGCCACAATACCATTCCCCCCCTCACAGAATGCCTTTTTCTTGTGCATGTAAAAAAATAAATGCATACGTGAGTTCCACATACTTTTATGCACAGAAACCTCCCTCCTCCACCTCCAGGCAATTTTCAAAAGCCCATTGATACACATAAAAAACTTTGAAAATGTGGCCCACAGAATGCAATCATTGCTGTCTGTATAATAGAACATGCTTCTATGTCTGTTGAATAAGTATAAATAAACAAGCAGGTGGCAATATTACCCTCTGCTTGAATTAATTCATTAAATACATGTGTTTCACATGTGTTTCTCTCCCATTCACAAAATAGCTCATAGCAAGTTACAAGCATAAATATAATACCAAATTTAGCAAAAAAAAAGTAAAATAGCATTACATAATAAAATGCTGATACAAAAATGAAACCAAACATAGAAAAAGAAATATAATGCACAACATAAAATCCATCGTGGCTAAACATTGACAAAGATAGTTAATACCAGCATAAGGAGAGCAACAAAATTATCTGAAATCAATGCAACGACCAAAGCCAGGTTTTGACCTCACACGTGAATGACAGATAATCCTGGATATGTCTGGTCTCCATAGGAAGAGAATTCTATTAAAATAAAAGCACAGCATAAAACAAATCCCCATTTCTAGTTCATGTCAGATGAGATTCTACCAGGGAGGGTAGCACCAATAAAGCTTCATTCATAGATCACAGCATTCTGGAAAGGTTTTAGTACATTCTTCAAATAAACTAGGCCCATGCCATGAATAGCCTTAAAGGCTAGACACAAATTGTTAAAAAATGACATTGAAATCAAATGCTGACCAATGCAAACTGCATCAAGTCATAAGGACTGTTAATATATACTGTGATTCTTGTTGCTCACCAGATCATCAATTACAGCATACAGTGTGATGCCTGTATCTGCTATTTAAGAAAAATTAAAAAAATAATACAAATAGAAAAATAAAGCAAGAAAAGAGTTCCAGAAAATAGGATGCAATATATCAGCTGTGAAGACAGTTTTTCAATCCCAAAGATTGTGGGTTCAGGGTTGTGATTTCAGCAAAAAGGACAGTGGACTTAGACAAACATTTGCACTGAAGAATGCTTTTCCTTTAGGGAAAAGACTGGTTGTTATTCAGCACCAAGAACAGAGCTCTTGGACCTGACATACTGGATGAGACTTCAGCCCAATGAATGTCTCTCCAGATAGAAAATGCATGTGTGCCTAATGTCACCATCACAGATGGTAAGGGTAATGAAGACTCTCAGCACATTCTCCATTTAAATAAAGAACCTGAGTATCTATCTTTCCTTAGGGGAATTCCAGGTTGTTGATGTTTTTTTAAAACACAGATAATGTTTAATTAGCTGAGTAAATATTGATATTTGGAGCTTTCGCAGATGTGGAATCCTAAAATCCTTAGGGAATCAGAGAGCCTTTGGAAATTGCTACAATATAGGCTATTGAATTGTCAGTGGGTTTTATCTAATGTAAGTGCACTTAAACACAAGTAAATGGGATTTGGAACATTATTACAATAGTATATTTACATTTTCTTTTGAAAATTATCCTGTCTATGGAAGGGGAAGGAAGGAAGAGGGAAAGGCAGAGGGAGGGGAGAGAGAAGTCTTAGAGGGAGAAAGAAGAGATTATATTTATTTTAATTATATTTGTCTCTCTAATGTTAAGATTAGCTCCTTCTAAAATTCAGGATACTCAGTCTTTTCTTGTTAACTCTGTCATCTTACATCCACATCATTGCTGCCATTTTGAAAATTCATTCTTCAGAAGGAAGTCAAAAAGCTTTCTTTACCTGCTTCTCCACATCTCCATTGTGGCTTTGTTCTATGTAATGTAGATAAGTGTATATATGAGATCAACACCCTAGATCAAGACAAAATCTAAACAGTACTTTATAAAGCTGTAATTCCCATGGTAAACACAATGTATATAGCCTGAGAAATAAAGATCTAAAATGACCCTTAGGAAAGTAAAGTAGAAAAGTATTTACCAATACAATTATCTATATGCTACTCAATCAATTTAGGTTTACTGCCTCTTTAAAAATGTAATTTGCTAGAGAGGATACAAAGCAATTGGTGTTATTTTATAGTCATGTCTGTTTATTCAATGTATTTGTTCCTATGATTTGATTGCACCTCTGCAATAACCATCCAACCTTACATTTCACCTTCTTGATCATCCAACCTCCAACCTCCAACCAATATAGGCCTGGAGTTATCAAAATGCAATATGTATCACATGCAATAGCAAAAGGGGTGTGTTTCCTGTATACAACCACTAGGGGACCATTTTAAGAGAGAGAGAGAGAGAGAGAGAGAGAGAGAGAGAGAGAGAGAGAGAGAGAGAGAGAGAGAGAGAGAGAGAGAGAGAGAGAGAGAACACCTACTATAATGCCCTCTCCCTAGATAGGTATTTATATCCCTATGGGAGGCCCACCTAGTAACTCGAGGTGAGGTTTACATATTAGTGTAGGGGGTTAGGGGCCACTTTGACATTCAATGTGAGATGTACGAACAGAACAGTGGTCTCTTGTGAAGATTTGATGACCTACAGAGAAAGGAAACTCACCAAAGATGAGATTTGTGCAATGTTCTCTCCACCTAGCTTGATATTACCCAGGTAGAGACACCACGGCAGCCAGGCATCCATCTAAAGTGAGAGGAGGTGCAAGAAAGGTAGGAGGAGTGAAGGTGTTGGGAAGGGACAGTTGCAACAGTACCCCCCTTCAAAAGGCGATCTCCTCTCCAAGAATTTTCTTCGGGGCCAAAACCTTCCCATGAGAGAAGATATTCCCAGGTTTTGCCTCTTTTGCGGACTTCAAGAATGGCTTCGACCTTGGCCCGCACCATCTACTGCTCCTGCCATGTGACTGGGGCCATCCAATGGCACAGATACCCTGTTACATGCTAAGGGCAAAGGGCCATCGGCGCCATTTTGATTAGTGGCAGCTGATGGCCCGAGAGCGGGGGATCGCTCCCAGGACCTCTGCTGGACCACCAGGTACTTTAAAAATTGAAGGGGGGGGGGGGGGGGGGGGGGGGGGGGGGGGGATGTGAAAGAATTAAATTTAAAGGGTCGGGGTGGGTTTTTTTTTTTTGGCACAACACAGCTGTTTAAAACGGGTAAGAATCACGGGAACAAAGATTTCCCGTGGTTTCCCCAAACTCTATATCGGAAACGAGTCCGGTACCGATTCACATCCCTATATTAGAATGTCTTTAAAATTATAGCTGGAAATTCCCAAAAGACCAGGAATTTCTATCTTATGGCTAATACAGAAACCATAATTCAGAAAATGCCCTTTTGCACTGTTTTGATATCAATGGAAAAATAAATGATATCAATAATAAGCATTATAAGATGTAGAAAAATAATAAAACATATGACTCCACAATGACTTTGTGCATGATGTATTGCCACTTGAAAGAATTCCTATCAAAATAATCAGAGGTTCCACCACCTTGTCTTCCATCTGAGACTATCAGCCAAGGGGTCTGGTGTAATCTTCAAAAGTAGTAAAGACATGGAGAAGCTATGTGGTAGATTTTCAAGCAGTACACGGCCGTCCATGTGCACGTGGTTCTCGGCATGCGCACATGGACACACCGATGTTATAACATGCGCGCGGCACGCGCAGGGGGTGCAACGTTTTGTAAAATACAGGTGGCAATGCAATTGGGCCTTCCCCAGTTCCTGTCCACTCCATTTCCCTTTCCCTCATTTTTTTATTTTATTAGAGTAGGAAGTTACACGCACCGGCCGGCTGCTGGCGTGCGTGCATTGCCCGGCCACACGTGTAACTCCCGATTTCTATGCACGCAGCCCTTTAAAAATTTGCCAGTGAATGTTTCCATCTTTTCATATTCTGTACCATGGTAAAAATTTGAATTTACTAATTTTGAATGTTGATATTTTCTCTACAATCAAGGTTGAATAGGTTGTCCTGTAATTTAAATATATGAATATTTATTTATTTTATTATAAAAGGGAAACAGTTTTTCCTTTTGATTCTATGGAGCTCTAAATCAGGAATGCTTTTCCATGTGGAGGAAGAGGAAGTTGTGTTTGGTTGATGAATTCGTAACTGAGTTGTCTCAGTGCTGCACACTCAGATCATTCATATTTGTACTCCTGCCATGATACCAGCATGTGTGATGTCATTTGTGGTAATGTATTTCCAAAAACAGATTAGATGGGAGGGGTTGGTGTAAAAGGGTCCAATAAAGTATCTTACACCTCTTACTGTAGGCTGGCTAATGCTTAAAGGTCCATGCTAGCCTGATAGCCCTCCCTACTTACCCAACCATGCCTCTGGAAAAGCCACATTTTATACAGCTATTGAATAGAGGCAGCTATAATGAATTTGAACTACAGGAGAAACTTTTTCAAGGATACGTGAAGCTAGCCATTTGAAAATATATCTCTACGTGTATAGAGGACATATGATCCCAAAAAGAAAAAGAAAAGATAGACCAAGTGAAATTGTTGCAGCCATTGCTGTTCGACGCCCATCACCTTCCGCCCTCCTTACCACTGTGGCGACTCCCTCCGGGCCTGATGGACGGTTTGCTGCCATGGCGTCTTCTTGCTGTCTCCTCCGGCGTCCTCGGAGTGGCCACGACGCTGTGGATCTGCCATGTTCCTGATGATGTGGATGTGCGTGCGTGCGCGCTCCGAAAGATGTACCAGCAAAGGGCGCGAACCTCGGGGGCGTCCACCTGAACTGACGTCATCCCGCTTCCAATATAAAAGGTCTCAGAAATTGCTAACAGATTGAGTTAGCAAAGGGTTTCGCTACCTCTGACTTACCAGGGGTACCCCGCTCCCTCGGGGGCCTCACTCTCTTTTCTCTATTTCAGATTGCCGATAGGAACCGGGTACTCGCTCCTCGAGGGCCATGTCCCTGAAACACTCTGAAGATTCTCTCTGCCTGGAAAACTATCACAGATACAGACAATTGTGAGTTACCATCGCTCTCTCAGAGCTTTCCCTGGAAACAGGGTACTTGCTCCTCGAGGGTCTAACCCTTTCCAGCTACTGAGGCCTTCTAAAGACCTTATGTGAGATCTGTCATCCAGTTGTGGCTATGAACACAGTATACCTGTCTACTCACTATCTATAATAGCTTCTCTACAGCTCAGCTACCCTGGGATTGTGGTTCCAGTACCTGAGGGACTTCAGCCCTGCCGGGCGTAGCAGCTCACTACTGCCACCTCTGGTGGTTCTACTACCTGTCTAATAAAAGTATTCTGTGTCTGTCTCCATACTCAAGCCTAGCGGTGGTCCCTCTCAGGATATCCTCCTGGGGGCGCAGTCATCTGCCATCGCCCAAGGATTCACCTATCTACATTCTTCTACAGCTGAGTGTCCTCTCCAGGCACTTTGCTGGTAACAGATGGCTACGCCTTTCCTACCAGGGGTAGGAAAGGCGTAGCAACAGATTCATAACAGCTTGCTAACTCCACCTCCTTCTGGAGCTAGTATACAACAGATTGCTACCCCTAGCTCTAACACAGAGCTTTCCTAACAATATTTCTACTTCTCCCCTTCATAGGAGTTTAACCATAACAGAGTGCTAGCTCCTCCCTCCAGAGGAGCTCGCACATAACGCTAACTCCTATCTGATGTCTTTGCCCATCCGGCATCAGATCCATAACAGATTGCTAACTCCTCCTTCCACAGGAGCAGTTCATAACAAAAATCATGCAGGCTAAAGTAAAAACATTCCATTTAAATATTTGAAGTAGAGGAAGACAAAGAGAATTGTAGACTTTTCACTGAAGGACAAATGACATTGCAATGGCTGGAGATTTTTAATATACAATATTTTATTCCCTCTAGTCTTTAAATTAAAAGGTAGATATTCAAAACCCAAAAATCTAGATGGATGTTAAAAAGTGGCATTCTGGAGGTGTTCTGGGGAGGAGCTAAGTTATATGGCTAACTTAGCTTTATTTTGCAAATGGCTAGATTAGTCTGAAAATTTAAACCTGCTTCAGAGCAGGATAACTTAGTACTTAATCGGATATCGTCAAAAGATATCTGGTTAAGTAGCAACCGTCAAGTCAAAAACAAAATAAAAAAAGTAGGGGTGTGCATTCGTTCCCTACGAATTGGAATCCACAATGTATAGGGCCATATTCGTTGTATTCGTGGGGAAGCAAAACGTATAGCGATTCCCCATGAATACAACAAATTATTCGGCCACCTAAAAGGAGCCATTTAAACAAGCCTCCACCCTCCTGACCCCCCCAAGACTTAACCAAAACACCCTGGTGGTCCAGCGGGGGTTCCGGGAGCCATCCCCCGCACTCACACCCTCGGCTGCCGTATTAAAATGGCGCCGATAGCCTTTGAACCTACTATGTCACAGGGGCTACCAGTGCCATTGGTCAGCCCCTGTCACATGGCCATTGGGGGTTGTCACCTTGTGCTCCTACCATGTGACGGGGCTGACCAATGGCACCGGTAGCCCCTGTGACATAGTAAGGGCAAAGGCTATCGGCGCTATTTTGAATACTGGAGGGTCCCCCAAGACTTGCCAAAAGTCCCTGGTGGTCCAGCCGGGGTCCGGGAGTGATCTCCCTGCACTCAGGCCATCGGCACCAGTAATCATAATGGCGCCGATAGCCTTTGCCCTTACTAAGTCACAGAGGCTACCCGGTGCCATTGGTCAACCCCTGTCACATGGTAGGAGCACAAGATGGCGCTGATGGCCATGTGGCAGGGGCTGACCAATGGCACGGGTAGCCCCTGTGACATAGTAGGTCAAAGGCTATCGGCACCATTTTGAATATGGCAAACCGAGGGTGTGAGTGTAAGGGATGGCTCCTGGACCCCCTGCTGGACCACCAGGGAGTTTTGGTAAGTCTTGGGGGGGTCAGGAGGGTGGGGGGTGTAGTTAATTTAATTTTAGTGGGGAAAAGAATAGGAATTAACGTATAAACGTATCGGGGGGGGGGGGGGGGGCCTTGCTGAATGCAACGTATCTGCCCCCCGACGAATACGAATCACAAATGCAACGTATGGTGTCCCTCTGCACAGCCCTAAAAAAAAAGGAAAGGGACCTGTGGCCCAATTATTCCCCCTGTCCAATTTTTAAATATATATAGCCCTGTCAGGATGTGCACCCCCCACACACCACACACCACCACCATCTCCCAAACTGCTCCGATTGTTTTCCCACCCATCCCCCATTTTGAAACATATCCCAGCCCTCAGGATGGAGTGAATTTAGACATCATTCCGGGCAGGGGTTTTTTTATGGTAAAGGGGGGAAGGGCTATGAGAGGTCCATAAGAATTGGGGGGGGGGGGGGGTGTGCATCCAGGGCAATTGGGAATGGTCCATGAGGAAGCAGCATTAAGATGTATTTCAAAACAGGAAATGTGTGGTGAGGGGGGTGACCTGTAGACTACAACAGTTTTTCTTTAATATAGCAGGGGCTGGGAGGTGCATGGCCTGATAGGGCTACATATAAAATTTAGGGGAGGGGAGAAACTCCAGGCCACAGGTACCTTTACTTTTTTTTTTTTTTTTAATTTCGACAGCGCAACTTAACCGCATATCTATTGAAGATGTTTTGTTAAGTTATCCGGCCACACCGGTTGTGCTCAAATGCTGCCATTTAGGTTTCTTAGTTATCTGGCTTCATGTAGCCAGGTAAGTTTAGGCAAGTTATTCAGGAGCAAGTTTATCTCGCTTAATATATGAGATCAGTTATCTGGCTTTTAATTCAGCAGTTTACCGAATATGGACCTCTCCAAGTCAATGCCAGTCAAGTAATTAAAATGAGAGGGGATGGGACTTCTACTTTGAAAAAGGTGGAAAAAACAAGTTAAAGGTCATTGATCTTGATTTCAGCATCTGAAATTCTATGTCTCTTATAAGTCCTAAACAGCATTGAAATGATTGCACTGGGTCTCTAAGAAAACCTGGGGATTACCTGCTTGATGCAGCAGTTTCCTCCCTGAAGATTAGCGGTACAACAGCATCTTCCAGGAAGGCTGGGGTGATCTGCACAGAGGGACAGTGGCTAAAACCTCAACGTAAACGAGCTTTGGAAGGCCAGATTTTTAACAATAGCCTCACTAATTTTGGTGGATGTGGGGATTATTACAAAACTTTGCAATAAGACCTAGAAGGGGACCTGAGCATTTGGCTTCAGTATTAGTCAGGAAAGAGATAAAGACGGCCAGGCCTGAAATAGTCTACTACTAGCAGAGGCAGTGGAAACCATCACTGAGGCATGCTTGGGTCAGATATGCAAGCTGTTGTTTAGGAAAAAAGTGTTTAAAGATCAGGTGAAATGTCATGGGGGAGGGGAGGAGTTGGCGATGTTGCATTTGGGGAATTTGCAGGTGCATCTTCCCCAAATGGGTGAATTCAACAGGGCAGATTGCATGGGTCATTTACTATGCTACTTGTTACTGGAGCAAATTAATTAATACAACAATTAATCAGGTCCCAGGGGCCTCCAACATGCTTAAATATTTCTCATTGGAATAATTTTCTCAGTCAGCTGGAAAGAAGCAAATCCTTGTGCCAGGTTTGTGAAGTCAGTCTTCTTCTCCATTCTCTTCTTCTAGATATGGCTGGGAGGAGGGGGTGTTTTTTGTTTTATTGTTAGTTTAAACATAAAGAAAGATGCATAGTTTTGTGGGACAGAGTTCACTATCATCTCATTGGTCCTTTTGAGGTTCGAAAGATAAATGTTTTGCTCTATTTCATGAGGATCAACCATTTACATGACTCAGGAATTTAGCAAATTTCATTTTAAAACATTTTTTTTAATTCTAGAGAGTAAATAGTAGATACATATCGAATAACAACTTTCCTAAAAAGCATATTCTCAGGAGAAATTTGGCAAAGAAAAAGTATATTCAACATCACCCTTCAAAAGATATTTGGAGAGGATACCATAGACACTCCATTAAAGTCCTCCAGTTTGATTACATACAATACTTATTCTTACTCATCCACCTACATGCACAATTTCTAATCTATTAAAATCTACTGCTGTACTTGAAGACTGAAGAGTGAACCTGACATCAGTCCCAGGTATTGGCCATATGGATAAACATGGAACATGGACAGGAAAGGGAAGACATGTTTTATTCAAGCATTCAAATAGATGAGTATGCAATAAGCATGTGGATAAGGGCATGCTGGTTAACATACTGTATTTGGATTTCAGAAGGCATTTAATGGATTCGCTTAGGAAATTAAAAAGTCATGGGAATAATATGGAGGCAATGTCCTAGAGTTCATTGGTAACTGTTAAAAAGGTAAAACAAAGTGTGACTGAATCGGCAGATTTCAGTGGAGAAAAGTGAATTGTACTAGGACTAATATTGTTTAACTTATTTATTAATAACCTGGATAAGGGAGCAAGGTGTGAGGTGATCAAATTTGTAGTAATTGGAGGACTGAGGGACTGAGTAAACTGCAAATTAAATTTAGGGGGCAATTTTTGCATCTCTGTCTTGGACATAGGAGATAATTTGTCAAGGTGCAGAGTGATACGCAAAGAAAAAGAAGACAAGCCTAGAGGATGTGCACAATGCCATGCTTCATGTTTGGAAATATTACTCATGAAAAGGACCTTGGACTCATTTTTCAGCAATACATTGAAATCCTGAGTTCAGTGTGCAGCAATGGCCTTGGAAATTATTATGAAAAGAATAGAAAACTGTGAATACCTCTGTGATTAATTCATGATGTAATCATGCCTTGAATATACTGTCAAACTTTTGTTGGACCCTCCAATCTCAAGTAAGCATTTATAAATCCAACTCGATTGTGATAAGAGGTCTCATTACTTTAATTATAAACCACATATATCTTTTTGTTTAAACTTTTGAATTATGAATCTTTCTTAAAAAGACAAATATCCCAGCAAATGGAACAGATGACTAATATTTTGAAAATAGGGATACTTATCCACGAAGAAAAGGTCCCGAAAGTCCCGACATGGCCATGTTTCGGTTCGAAGTCCTACTTCAGGGGAACAGCTATCACAGTCAAATCCAATTCAACAAAAAATATCCATCCACTGAGTGAAATATTCCATCAGAGAAAGCGGGCTAATTCAGTGCAAATCCTTTTCTGCAAGCGGTCTACATTCAGACACGCATCTACATTCAGACAGGATGCGTGTCTGAATGTAGTGTAACGGGTAACGGGTAATGGAGATAACGGAGATAGTTTTATAATGTGGTTTATAATTAATGAGACCCTTTATCACAATCGAGTTGGATTTATAAATGCTTACTTGAGATTGGAGGGTCCAACAAAAGTTTTGTCGGTGATAGGGTGCTTTATAGTACATACCAGTACATTGTTTTTGGGTTATATAAGTTGTTTACAAAGTTGTATACTGGAATACACAGTTGGTGTAAGTGGGTTGTTGTGTGATTGAATATACTGTGCCATTCTAGTCACCTCAGCTCAAGAAAATAAGATATAGAATGACAAAAAAGGTGCCAAGAGGGCAACAAGAAGAAAAGCTTAACAGGTCAGTTTGGGGAAGAGACAACTGAAATATGAAATCATGAGTGATGAGAAACAAGTTAATAGGGAACAGCTATTTACCATGTCAGATGTTACTAAGGCTAGAGGGACAAGCCATGAGTCTAACTGGTAGCAGATTTAAAAATAAAAATGAGTGTTCTTTTTTTTTTTTTCATTGAATGTAGAAGTAAGCTGTAGAATTTGTTGCCAGAGGATGCCAAGACATCATGCACAGCTGGGTTTTAAAGAAGTTTGGAGGGCAATTCATAAATAATTATTAGCCAGATAGACTTGGAATGACCACCCTCATTTCTCAGAGTAAGAAATATGGAATGGATTTTCCAGATACATCTAAGTGACCCAGCTTGACTACTGTCTTAGACAGAATGGTGGGCCTGCGGGACCATTGGTCTGATCCAGCATGGCACTTCTTATATTCTTATTCATGAGTCTGGAATAGTCTCAGTTCTGCTCATGGTTATGTAATGTATAAGCTGAAGAACTGCTGTGGCAATGAAATTATTTTAACACATTTAAAACCTTTATTTATTATTCTTTATTTAGACATTTTATATACCTTTGTAAAATATCACAATGGTTTACAAAAGTACAGTCATAGTTCTAAATCAACAAGCACTAACGGGTAACGGAGATAGTTTTATAAATAGGCATTGAACGTCTATCAACCAAATAGTTCCTATACTTTTGACTCAAGGTTAAGACATGATCATGGATTAAAGATAATTAAAATAGAATAAAATAAAATGGAAATAATATGGGAGCCTGACTCGTGCAGGAGGAGGGAGAGAAGCCGACGCAGGCAGCCCGAGAAGGAGGCGGAGAAGTTTTGAGACCTGCACAGCTGTGGACCCTCTGCCGGTGACATCACTCCTGCGCGCCCGGGTCCTGAAAAGACCGCGGGAGTGCAGTTTGAGACCGGAGCCTGACTCGTGCAGGAGGAGGGAGAGAAGCTGACGCAGGCAGCCCGAGAAGGAGGCGGAACGTTTGAGACCTGCACAGCTGTGGACCCTCTGCCGGTGACATCACTCCTGCGCCCGGGTCCTGAAAAGACCGCAGGAGTGCAGTTTGAGATCGGAGCCTGACTCGGTGCAGGAGGAGGGAGAGAAGCCGACGCAGGCAGCACCGAGAAGGAGGCGGAGAAGTTTGAGACCTGCACAGCTGTGGACCCTCTGCCGGTGACATCACTCCTGCGCCCGGGTCCTGAAAAGAACGCGGGACTGCAGCGCATCGAGCCGCCGGCGTATCGTCTAAGCCGCGTGCGTCAAAGGGGCGTGCGTTCGACTTAGATCGACTTGGATTGCTTGGAGAGTTTGAGACTGATTTTTATTGAAATTTATGGGGCGTAAGAGGAAGGCAAAAATCGTGGCATGTTCTCCAGCCCCGTTTGGATCAGGGCCTATGACTCACATGTCTATAAAGTATCGCCTTTAAGGGATGGAGTTAGGGATACTTTTGAAGTCTCCCTAAGCCCTGGCATAGGGACAACACCTCTCCAGCCCCAATTGGAATTATCAAGTGAAGCCACAGGAAGATCAGCAATAGTAAGTGACGGTGAAATTATTTCACAACAACTGAACATTGCATGTGCCCCCTGTTCCGAGCCAGCACAGCAAGGAACAGGTGAGGGATCCTTGATAAATAACATTGATAGCGTCAGACTTCCAGCTGTGGACGCAACCAATGTGACGATGGGGGATTTGTGGAGGATGATGGTAAAGTTGGATTCCAATGTAACACAGATGAATATCTCTTTAGGTGCAGTGGTTAATAAAAATAAGATTCTCATACAGGAACAGGGGAAATGTTTGAGTAATTTAGAAACATCTGTTCAAAATGTAAAGTTGGAAATGGAAAATGTAAAAAAGCTGGAAAGTATGCATACATCTGATAATATGGTTTTACATTCTAATATGGAAAACTTGGAAAATTTAATGTGTAAAAAGAATTTGCGCATTGTAAATTTTCCAGTGACAAGATTATTGTCACCACTTGAAATGTTTGCTAAATATGTAAAAGAAATTTTGGTATGGAATGAGGTACCAGCTATCTCAAAAATTTATTATTTTCCATCTCAAACAGGAGATCTTCCTGGGAGGGAGGGGGAAGCTCGCCAGGAATATCTACCTTCCTGGAGGAATCTGTGGATTTGATAAATAAAAGAGCAACTCTGTTTGTCTCCTTTATTTCAGAAAGAGATAAAGAGATAGTTATGGAAAAGTTTTTCAAAAGTAAAGATATTTTATTTTGTGGGCATAAAGTTTATATATTCCCAGACGTATCCAGACCAACCCAGGTCAGGAGAAGACAATTCCTTGCCCTAAAAAATAGAGTATTAGAACTTGGGGATACTTTCTTTTTGAAATACCCCAGTAAATGCTTTATTAACTATCAGGGGAAAAAATTTATTTTTTCCCAACCGTTTCATTTGGAAAATTTCCTTAGAGATAAGAGTCAGGTTCAATTGGAAACCGAAGTATCATCAATGTTAGCCCAATAAGATACTAGACTATTTTACCCTCCGTCTAAATATAGAAAGTGGTATTATTATTTGGTTAAGGGCTCCCACATTATTAGTTTTTTATTGCAGCTTGTTGGTTTATTTTGTAGTTTAACAATCTGGTATGTATTAGGAATTTAAAGCTGCTTTAATTATTTCCTTACATTATGTAAAAGAAATGTGATTTTACAATGTAAATGTCATGAAAAATCAATAAAGTATAAATTATTAAAAAAAAAAAAGAAATAATATAACGGATTTCACATTTTAATTATTACATTGTATTGATTCTTTCATTCTTTTGGTGCTTTGGTTAGTATCTTTTCACCTTCTTGTTATTGTTTCTTTCTAAATTCAGGTGTTTTAAGTTAGGTTATATGTATTTTTGAATAGCCATGTTTACAATTCACATTTAAATCTCTTTCTGTCTGGAATTAACTGTAACGTCTCAGGTAGAGACTTCCATAGCTTAGGACTCGCTATGGAAAACACACGTTTTCTTACTTGCATCAGGTGTATGCTCCGTATTGTCAGAGCAGTCAATAGCCCTTTATTTTGAGATCTTAGTGTTCGCTGAGGTGTGTATGGTTGTAGTTACTCCTATCATACCAGTGTTACTGGAATTCATGAATTGAATATTAGCATTAATACCTTAAAATGTATTTGAGCTTGTACTGGCAGCCAGTGCAGAGAGATCATTGATGGTGTAATGTGATCAAATTTTCTCATTCCTAACAAAAGTCTTGCTGAGGTTGTTTGTAATAATTGTAACATTTTAATAGACATGTTGGAAGGCCAAATAATAATGAATTACAGCAGTCTAGGTTTGAGAAAATTAAAATCTGCAAGACAGTATGAAAGTCCTTGAATGTTAATAAAGGGTTCAGTCTTTGTAATATTTGCAACTTGGCGTAACCTGTAGTAACTAATTTATTAATGTACTTTTTCATCATAAGGTTCGTGTCAAGTTGGATACCTAGATCTCATACTTGATTTGATGGATTAATTTGGAAATTGCCCAAGTCTAGAGCCGGTGGTTTTACTATTGGTGTTTTTCCTTAACCACATGATTTTAGTCTTTTTGATGTTTAATGTTAGTTTAAGTTGTGTTAGTTCCTGTTGTTTTGTATTCATATATGTAGAAAGTGTCAATTCTGTATTTTCAAATGATTTGGAGAATGGAATGTACAACCTTATGTTGTCAGCTTATAAGAAGAAGGGGATTTCTAATTCCATCAGTAATTTACACAGTGGGATCCAACAGATATTGAAAAGTGTTGCTGTGAGGGCTGAGCCTTGAGGGACACCTGTATCAATATGGAAAGTATCAGATATGTGGTTGCCCAATTTGACCTGGAATGTTCTATTAGATCAAAAGGAGGAGAATCATCTGAGCACACAGCCATTGATCCCAATGTTGCTCAGTGGTTGGCACAGCAGTGTATGTATGGTCCACAGTATCAAAGTTGGTTGTTAGGTTGATTAGCACTAGAAAATAAGAATCATCAGCATCAAACCCTCATAACAGTCCATTAGTGAAAGGAGTAATGTTTCAGATGAATGATTTTTTTCTAAAACCTTGATCTTTTAGATGATTTACAAGCTCGGATATCACTGCATTTTCAAGTACTTTTGAGAGAATTGACAGGGTGGATATTGGTCGATAGTTGTCCCAATCATAGATTCTGTTATAGTCGCCGGCTGCAGTGGTCCGCGACTGGGGCCGGTCACTCACCCTCGGCATCGGGCTCCTCTTGGGATGCCTGCGGGAGCTGGCAGCCGCCTCTGATGATTTCTTTGCGGCTGTGGCCACTTCCAAAATGGCCTCTTCTTCCTTCCTGCTGACTCCGCCCCCTCCGGGCCTCCTAGAGCCGCGCGCGTGGTTGCTGGGGTAATTTAAAGGGACCATCACAGGATATGGTCACTGCCTCTTCCTGGGACTCTGCTTGGTTTCCGGTATTTAAGGCAAGGTCTTTAAAAGAAGCATCATCAGTAATCAGTAATCAGTAGTGCATTTGTTTCAGTTAGTAAGGCAAGAAGCTTATGCTATAATACATTTTTCTCCATGTCATTTGGTCCTGTTTCACAAAATTCAATTAGTGGTATAATTCTTTATTATTTAGTCACTGGTTAAGAACATGAAAACTGCCCTACTGGGTCCATCAAACTCAGTATTCTGTTCCCAGCAGTGCCAATTTCAGGTCCATTTCATTGGCATGATTCCAAATATGAGATAGATTCCATGCTGCGTACATCCAGGGATAAACAGTGGCTTTGATAAGTCTACCAAGTTCTTCCAGGAACTTGTCCAAACCTTTTTGAATCCCAGCTATGCTAACTGCCATTAGTACATCCTCGAGCAATGAGTTCCAAAGCTTAATTGTGCACTAAATGAAAAAAAAATATTTTCTCTCATTCGTTTTAAATGTGATACTTACAAAATTTATGGCGTGATCCCTAGTCTTTGTATTTTTTTGAAAGAATAAACAACCAATTCACATTTACTGATTCTACACCTCATGATTTTATAGATGTTTATCACATCTCCTCACAGCCATCTCACCTCCAAACTCAACAACTCTAACCTCTTTATCCTTTCCTCATGATGTGGCCATTCCTTCCCTTTTATTATTTTGATCACCCTTCTCTGTACATTTTCTAATTTCACTATATCTTTTTTCAGATGTGGCAACCAGAATTGTATACAATACTCTAGGTGTGGTCACACCATGAAGCGATACAGAGAAAGTATGATATTCTCCGTTTCTTTCCTAATAATTCTTAATTATTTTATTAGAATTTGTGACTGCTGCCAAATGCTGAGCCAAGGATTTCAACATAATGTCCATGATGACACCCAGATCCTTTTCCTGGGTAGTAACTCCTAAAATGGAACTTAACATTGTGTAACTACAGATTAGATTATTTTTCCTTATGTGCATCACTTTGCACTCGTCAACATTACATTTTATCTGCTATTTGGATTCCCAGATTCCCAGACTCACAAGTTCCTTCTGCAATTTCTCATAATCCACTTGCGTTTATCAACTTACAATAATTTTGTGTTGTCTGCAAATTTGATCACCACATTCATTGTTCCCTTTTCTAGATAATTTATAAATATGTTAAAAAACAGTGGTCCCAGAACAGATCCTGTCATTTTGCTTCAATCAATCAGGGTCATCCAGCTAGCTCCATTCATCAATCACCTGTTTAAAAGCAGGCATTATACAGGTAGAATGACTGAATCCATATAAGTCATCCATATCAGTCACCAAAAATACACATGTAATTTGAGAAGATGTTATATTTGAAAGAGGCATTCCAGGGTGCATAGTTGAGAGCTACAAGTGTACAGAGGGACGGTAACTTTCAAAGGGATGTGTGGGCAAGTATTGACACATATGCTTCGGCACATACTCAGAGATGCGGTGATTTTATAACTTGCACCCACATATGCATGCATTTTATAAAATGCACTGGGCATGGGAATGTGCGCCCAATTTTAAATGGGTGCGCACCTAGCTGTGTAAATCCTGTTTCTACTGCATAAGCCAGTGTTTTTTTTTATAATGGGCATGCATCCACGCCATTGCCAGTTTTACCGGTTTGTCTACCAGTTCACCCACTTAAGAGCTAGGTCTTCAAAATCCCCCTGGTTTAATAGCCTACAGCTCCCCCAGTTTCTCCAGACCCTTTAAACCCATCAGATAAGGCTATTTTTTTTTATTATTATTTTTAAGCTACACATCCTCCATAGAAGAAGTAAACATGCAGCATGGGATCTAATTACACCCAGATGCTTAAGTATTTATGTGCATAACTCTTGGCCCCGCCCTGGAACAACCATTCCCCGCCCCATCCATGCCCCTTTGTGAAACCGAGTGAGATGTGCATGCAGCCCGAGATGTGCGCACATCTCAGAGTTTTGAAAATTTGGATGTTGCATGTAAGCTTGAAATTTGTGCACATCCCCTAATTTATGCATGAACTGGACTTTAACGTTTCCAAAATGTATGCATGTACTTGTTTACTCCACCCTTTAGAATGCCTTTAAGTATGCATCTATGTGGGTTGATTTGTGCAGGCTGAAAAGTATGCATATACATTTTAGGGATGTGCATTGGGTGCCCGATCATTTCCACTTTCGGGTTCATGTGGCCACGGGAAAATCTCGTATACCCGCGGATTGGCATTTTTTTTTTTTTGTGAAAAATTGTTTTTCGGCTTAGTGAGCGCTAACTCCCCATTAGCACGCCACACACTAACTCCCCGTTAGTGCACACTAACAAAAACTAACAAAAATTAACAGTTTTTGTTAGTGCACACTAATGGGAGTTAGCACACACTAACTCCTGTTAGTGCGCACTAAGCTGAAAAACAATTTTTTACAAAAATTCCGGGAAAGTGCAATCGTTTTATTGGTTTCCTGATCCATGATGATTTAGGAAATATTGTATGAATTTCCTAATCATCAAAAAACAATTGCACATCCCTAACACATTTGCAGTTAGGTTCTTTACTAAAAATATTTTTTATTTTATTTATTTATTATTTTTATATACCGACATTCGATCACTCCAAAATGTATAGGTATATAGGACTTACAACAATTACTGAGAGTAATGAGCTACAGTATCAGATAAAGCGCAACATTTCAAAAGCTGGCACACATAAAAACCAGGAGATACACGCATGGCCAGGCCACAAATGCACAATGGGGATTTTTAAAGTGCCCCGGCCATGCACATAACTCCTGGTACATGCCGAAGACCGGCTTCAACAAAAAAGGTGCAGGTCAGGGGCAGGGACTGGGTGGGTCAGGGTGGACCGTGGGCAGGCCAGGTCAGCACCATTGGGCACAGTCCCGGTGAAGTACACACCAGAAGCTGGCCGGCATGAGAACAGGTAAGTATAAAAGCAAACAAACAAAAAAAGGTTTTAGGGGGCGGGGAGGACAGAAGAAATGGCAGACAGGGTAGGTAGGGCTTTTAGGAAGTTCCCTCCCAGTCCACGCCTTTATTTGAGCAGACTGGGAGGGAACTGGGGAAAGGCCCAGTCCATCACCGTACACTAGTCCTAAAATCTCCCTCCCTTGCAAGCGCCAGTAGTCAGTTTTATAACATGTGCACGTTGGCATGTGCATGTCATAAAACTGGCACGCCCACACATGGATGCCTGCACACAGCTTTTAAAATCTACCCTTAAGTCCCTTATGATATTACAAAGTTTTAGGATTTGTATCTATTAACCAGTCTACAATGGTGTGCATGACATGTTTGACCCAAGCTATGCCATTTTTGCATTGCAAACTCCTTTATAAATGGAAGTTTCTTTTACAAATATTTTTTTTTTTAAATTGAGCTACAACGTCATGCCCAGTTTATCAATTGGTTTGCTGTGCAGATGGTTCTCCTCTCCTCAGAAAGATAATTTTACTCTATATAAATCTTTTTTAAAATATATATTTAATGACAGTTTAAATGTTTTATTCAACCCTAACAGGAAAAGAAAAAGGAGAAAATGGAAGTAAAAAATCAAACCGCTGCCCATGAATTCATTCTCTTGGGATTTCTGATGACCCTCAGCTACAGGTCATCTTCTTTAATGGTTCTATTACTCTACTTGATCTCCATCATGGGAAACTTTATGTTTTGTCAATCATGCTTGCTAACGCCCGTCTTCGGAAACCCATGTATTTTTTTCTTGGTAACTTGTCCATCATTGATATCTCTGTCACCTCAGTTACTCTTTCTAAACTTTTGGACACTTTTCTAACAGGTAATAAATCTATTTCCTTCTTAGCCTGTTTGACACAACTCTACCTTTTCATGTCCTTAACATGTACAGAATTCTTTCTTCTGACCACTATGGCATTCGATCATTATGTAGCAATCTGCAACCCCTTGCATTATACACTTATCATGGATAAGAAACTCTGTGCTTTTCTGGCAGCTAGCTCCTGGCTTATCAGTTTCCTGAATGCAGGCTCTTTTGCTTATTTGACTTCTCAACTATGTTTCTGTGACTCTTACAAAATTAATCACTTCTTTTGTGAACTCACAGCACTGATGCAACTTTCCTGCAGTTCTCATGAGCCTAGAAATTGTTATATACGGTGGGTGGGGTGGTAGGAATTATGCATTTTCTGTTAACATTTGTTTCTTACATCTTCCATCTCTGCCATCCTGAAAATCCACTCTGTAGATGGGAGACACAAAACCTTCTCCACCTGTTCCTCCCACCTTACAATTGTTATTCTGTTCTATGGGACTCTGTCTGGTATGTATTTGAGGCCATCATCAACATATTCACTGGAACATGACAAGCTTTTCTCCTTGCTGTACACAGTTGTCATTCCAATGATAAATCCAATTATTTATAGCCTGAGGAACCAGGATGTAAAAATTTCCTTGAAAAAAGCATTGCATTACCCCTAAAAAATCACCCCTCTGCAGGAATGCAATGAATAAGATTGGCTGAGAAATAACCCTAAGTAATTTTAAACAGTAGGAGAGAGGCTGGGCTAGTGGTTACAGGAGGGGAGGGTAAATCTTTATTGCCCAAGGGCATAGGTGGATTGATGAGTGGGGGGTCCTCCATGAAGAGTCATCTAACAGGTGGAGCTCCTCCGCTGAACACTAGCTGATGGCCACTTAACCTCAGAACGAGTTGATGGCCTTCTTGCCTCAGAACTGCAACAGGACAGCCTTAACTTCTTATTTCTGGTGGTCAGAAGTGACATCCTGCTGCAGCAGCCATGGACCAGGAGAGATCTCAACATCGCAGGCTGGACCAAAAATTCCTGTGGGTCAGTTGTTGCCAAAAAGCCATAGTTTGTTCATGTCTGGGTTAAATGAATACACTTCTCCCTCGACACACTTCTAGGCCCTGAGCAAGACACTTTATTTCCTATTGGTTTGGTCATCCACTTAATCTGTAAACTGTTTGGGGTGGGGACTTGTACCTGTTTATACTTTCTGGTATAGCAGCCTGGTTTAGAGTGTTGTATTAAAACTGAAATACATAATAACTTTGTGCTTGCAAATAAGAATGAGCAGACCAGATGATCTTATAGTCCTTATTGGCTGTCATTATTTTAATGTTCCTATGACATCTGGAGCTCATCTCTTAACTAGACTGTATTGGATGAAGAATCCCTGCCCATCTCCCATTGGAGAAAGGCAGATCCTCTGTGTCCAGGTTACATGAAACACAGGCTTGATGGGTCAACTTAAACATATCCAGGCCTCTCTTTAAAGATTGCATCTTTTCTTGTTGTTCCATATACTAGAGAAGTTTTAGCAACCATAATGTTCCTGAAAAAAAAAAAAAGAAGTATCTGCTGTTTTGTGAATGGACTTCCATAAGAATCATCCAAAATGGACAAATATCTTCCACTTTCGGATGTAGAAATCAGAAGCTGGCTGAGCTGCCAAGTCATACACAGACAATTTTCAGAATTATGAGCTCGGCTAAACTGGTTTAGCTAAAAATTGCCCTTATTCCAGTTGAAAACATGGGTGGTCTTTAATACTGTGAGTACTTTTAAGCAGATGGAAAAGAGGTGCACCAGTGGGAGCAAGGTTGTATTTAAGCTGGGGGAGGAAAAATAGCAGGCACACAAACGCAGGAATAAATTATATGGCCTCCTTTGTATGTGAACATTTATTTATTTATTTAAAAGAATTCTAGGCCACTCACCCAGCCTTCAAAGGCAGGCCAGAGCAATTTACATCATGAAAACAACCCGTGACAATGGTTTACGAGTACTGCCAACTAAGATCACATGTCAAAATTTAAAGCAAAACTAAACTAACTGACTTAATTCATAACTAAAAGGAGACACCCCCCCCCCCACCGACAAAACCCTCATCCCATCCAAGCAATCAGCACCAGCCATCCTCTAATATCACCATGGTGTACTTTATACTGGTTAATTTTCAAAGACAAAATACCTTGCCTTTGAAAATTAGCCACAGAATATGCAAATTAAAAGTGCATCATACTTTGTAGCTGCATGAGCTGCTGAAGATGAGCTGTCGTGTGCTCTATTCTGTAGTTTTCTAGCTAGGACAGGGGAGGGGGGGAATTTACAAGGGAGCAATGTGAGTTCCCACTGGTTGGACACAGAAATGCCTATGGGGTTCTTCAACAGAGCAAGCTCCACCCAAACCCCACTCGGGTGCCTCCCCTTTGTCCTCCCAGCGCACACCACTTTTTCCCCAGCCCTTTTTTCCACTGCTAGGACACAGATGGACAGACATGACCTGCCCATAAAGGGGTCAATTTTAAGACCCACCCGCGTGTGTCCATGGGTACACGGTTCCCGGCACGTATACATGGATGCAGCTATTTATAACATGTGTGCATTGGCATGCGCATGTTATAAAATACCATATCCATGCGCACATGCTCAGTGGATTTTAACATCTGTCCACGCATGTGTGGGTGGGTGGCCTCCTCCTCCGTGTGCAGCGGGGGAAATTTTAAAAGGTAATGCGCAGTGACATGAGTAGGGCTTCCACAGTTCCCTCCCAGTCTGCTCCAATTAAGGAAGCAAAAGTAATCTTTGCACACAGGCCGGCTGCTGGTGCATGCTTCCCCAGGACAGTGGCTAATGGCGCTGTCCCAGCCTGCCCCCCTCTCCTGCCCTGCCTGCCCCCCTCCCTTTTGCAGGTCCCGCATTTTTGCGTGTAACCCCTATTTTTTACTTGTGCTGGCCTCTTAAAATTGGGCCAAAAGTTTCCCTTTTTGTATCGAATTCCTAAAATGCTCATGCCGAGCTTGATTCTAATGTTGCTATTATAACCTCCCTGTTGTGTACCATTCTTATCGTTAATATACCTTATTACGCTTGCTATTGAAATACCGTTACTCCTGTATTAGTTATACTCCTTAGTTTCATGTATTTCTCTTTCCTTGTTAATATGGTTCCGTGTAAACCGACATGATGTACATACGAATAGCAGTATATAAAAACCTTTAAATAAATAAATAAATAAATAAATAGATAAATAAAAACTGGATCCTTTTATGGGTTGCAAAACCATGACTTGCACTGAGTTAGAATTACACAAAAATATTATTGTGCAAGAGTTTTTTGAGCAAAGGTCATTTCTTCATCACAATTGTAATTTGTGTTTAATAATTTGTTGTAAATAAGTTCCTCTCTGCATTATGGTTGGTTTTCTCCCTCTCGCTCTACCTTCATTTCTCTCCTTCCTCCCTTATCTCCCCTACCCCTCTCCCTTTTCTCGCCTGCTCCCATCCCCTGCCCCCTGTTCATTGTAATTCCTCCTTCTTTGAGTTATTTGTAAACCGGCGTGATGTGTCCTACGAACGTCGGTATATTAAACGCTGTTAAATAAATAAAATAAAATAATTCTTATGATGGTTCAGTTTGGCATATCACAAGTTGGGAAGAGTTCTGGCATCTCATCAGAATTTACAAATCTATTTACTGTGGTCAATTTTTATAAAACCAAATAAAATAGTAGAGTTCCATTTATCCAGAGTGGTCGGAACTGAGGTCATTCCAGATAATAGAGTTTTTTGGTAAAAAATATTTAAATTAAATTGATATTTTCAGGTAATGGAAATTATGATGCCAACCAATTTTCAGATAATAGAAGCTTTTTCTGGATACTGGCTCAGGCTTCAGGGATGGTATTTATCTATTTATTTATTTATAGATAATAGGGATGTGAATCGTTTTTTGATGATTTAAAATATCGTCCGATATATTTTAAATCGTAAAACATCGTTAGATGCGCGATACAATAGGAATTCCCCCGATTTATCATCAAAAATCGTAAATCGGGGGAGGGGAGAGGGGAAGGGGGTGGGCGGGAAAATCGGCACACTAAAACAACCCTAAAACCCACCCCGACCCTTTAAAATAAATTCCCCCCCCTCCCAAACCCCCCAAAAATGTTTTAAATTACCTGGGGTCCAGTGGGGGGGGGGGTGTGTGTGTCCCGGTGTGATCTTCCACTCTCGGGCCACGGCTGCGTTAATAGAAATGGCGCCAGCGCCATTTTGGTTCCTATCCCCCGATGTCACGAGCGCAGGAGATCGCTCCCGGACCCCCGCTGGAACCCCAGGGACCTTTGGCCAGCTTGGGGGGGCCTCCTGACCCCCACAAGACTTGCCAAAAGTCCAGCAGGGGTCCGGAAGCGACATCCTGCACTCGTTGCCGTATTGCAAAATGGTGCCGGCCATACGGCCATACGGCTGGCGCCATTTTGCAATACGGCAATACGGCCATACGGCCGGCGCCATTTTGCAATACGGCAATATGGTCATACGGCCGGGGCCATTTTGCAATACGGCAACAAGTGCAGGAGGTCGCTTCCGGACCCCCGCTGGACTTTTGGCAAGTCTTGGGGGGGTCAGGAGGCCCCCCAAGCTGGCCAAAAGTCCCTGGGGGTCCAGCTGGGGTCCGGGAGCGATCTCCTGTGCTCGTGACGTCGGGAGACAGGAACCAAAATGCCGCCGGCGCCATTTCTATTAACGCAGCCGTGGCCTGAGAGTGGAAGATCACACCGGGACCCCCCCCCCACTGGACCCCAGGTAATTTAAAACATTTTGGGGGGGTTCGGGAGGGTGGGGGATTTATTTTAAAGGGTCGGGGTGGGTTTTAGGGTTGTTTTAGTGTGCCGGTTTTCCCGCCCTCCATCGATTTACGATTTAAACGATTTAAAAAAAACCAAAACCGCAACGATCAGATTCCCTCCCCCCCAGCCAAAATTGATCATTAAGACGATCGATCACATGATTCACATCTCTAGAATTCAATTATCCTGACTCTGCTTCCTCAGCCTATACTTTCCTCTCCTTGCTTCCCCAGTCAATAATCTCTGTTCTCTGCTCTCTTCTTCCCAGTCTCTCCCCCTCTCCTCCCTCATGCATCTCTGCCTTAACCCATTCTAAGGTAAAGGACTAAAAGTATGGTTCACTCTATTGTTGTATCACTTTTCTAAATAGTAGAAGAAGTTTTTGTCACCTTTAAATTTCATCTTAATTTTGGTTTTTCAGGGTAATGTTTTGTTATTTTTTAAACTTTTCTTGCCTATATAACTTTTACAATTTAGCTTTGTGCATTGTTCAAATGTCTGCAGACATACAGCCTGGATAAGCATGGAGTCAAGCTTGAAATCCAAATCTCTTTGTTGCATTCTTAGACTGTATTTTGCCATTGAGTTCTTTCAAGGCCCCAGGCACAGCCCTTTGTTTTGCGTGCACTACATCATCCACACACAGACATTTATGTCATCAGCTTTTCTGCTTCTCACTATTTAAGGCAGGGCACATCATTTTAGTACAATATATTTATCTGAACATCCTTTCACCAGAAACTCTTATTATCTATTAGGGATGTGAATCATTTTTGAACGATTAAAATTATCATCAGATAATTTTAAAATCGTCCTAAATCGTTAGAGTGCACTATACAATACAAATGCCCCCGATTTATCGTCAGGGGCATTTGTATTGTATCGTTAAATAGGGCACGGGAATTATTTGGGGAGGGCGGGAAAACTGGCACACCAAAACAACCCCTAAACCCACCCCGACCCTTTAAAACCAATTCCTTACCCTCCCCCCCCCCCCCGAACCCCCCCAAAATGTTAAATTACCTGGTGGTCCAGTGGAGGGGGTCCCGGCGTGAACTCCCGCTCTCAGGCCATCGGCGCCATTTTGGCTGCCACTAATTAAAATGGCGCCGATGGCCCGATAAAAACAACCCACCCGACCCTTTAAATCGACCCCCCTTAGCCTCCCCCACCCTCCCGACACTTTTTTTTTAGGGAGGCCCGCGCCGCTAAAAAAAAAAAAAACCCACCCAATGCTTTAAATCGACCCCACCCTCCCGACCCCCCCAAAACCTTTTAAAGTTACCTGGTGGTCCAGGGGGGCTCGGGGGGCTTCAGGGAGAGATCCAGGGGGGCCTTGGGGAAAGGAGAGATCCAGGGGGGCCTCGGGGAGAGATTTCCCGTTCCCAGGCATCAGCTGTTCTAAAAAGAAATGGTGCCGATGCCCCTTTGCCCTTACCATGTGACAGGGCAAAGATTCCCCCCCCCCCCCCCCCCACAGCCGAAACTGATCGTTAAGACGATCTGGCACACGATTCACATCTCTAGTGGCCATATCCGTTGTATTTGTGAGGAAGCGAAACGGATCATGATTCCCCACGAATAAACGAATTTTTGCCAAATTATTCGGCCACCTAAAAAAACCAATTTAAACAACCCCCCCCCACCCTCCTGACTCCCCCCCCAAGACTTACCAAAACTCCCTGGTGGTCGAGCGGGGGGTCCGGGAGCCATCCCCTGCACTCACACCCTCGATGCTGGTTTAAAAATGGCACTGATAGCCGTTGACCTACTATGTCACCGGGGCTACCGATGCCATTGGTCAGAATCTGTCACATGGCAATCAGTGCCATCTTGTGCTCCTACCATGTAACAGGGTCTGACCAATGGCACCGGTAGCCCCTGTGACATAGTATGGGCAAAGGCTATCGGCGCCATTTTGATTACTGGCAGCCGACGGCCGGAGTGCAGGAGGTCACTCCCGGATCCCCACTGGACTTTTGGCAAGTCTTGTGGGGTCAGGAGGGTCCCCCAAGACTTGCCAAAAGTCCCTGGTGGTCCAGTGGGGGTCCGGGAGCAACCTCCTGCACTCGGACTGTCGGCTGCCAGAATTTAAAATGACGCCAATAGCCTTTGCCCATACTATGTCACAGGGGCTACCGGTGCCATTGGTCAGCCCCTGTCACATGGTAGGAGCACAAGATGGTGCCGATGGCCATGTGACAGGGGCTGACCAATGGCACCGGTAGCCCCTGTGACATAGTAGGTCAACGGCTATCGGCGTCATTTTAAATTCTGGCAGCCGACAGTCCGAGGGTGTGAATGCAGGGGATGGCTCCCGGACCCCCGCTGGACCACCAGGGAATTTTGGTAAGTCTTGGGGGGTCAGGAGGGTGGGGGGTTGTAGTTAATTTAATTTTAGCGGGGGAACAAATTGAAATGGACGTATTAACGGATCAGGGCGCCATACAGCCGAATGCAACGTATCTGCCCCCGACGAATCAGAATCCAGAATGCAACATATGGCATCCCTCTGCACATCCCTACCATACAAATTCAAGAGAAATTAAGGATATACATTTTTATGTATATGTAAGATTTTTGATTACACATTGGTATATGTTATGGTGTCTGTATTAATTTTTGATATTACTGATTGTAAAAAAATCATTGCACTTTGCATCACATTATCACTCGGATTTAGAAGGCCGGAGCATGTAAAATCTGGGGTATATGCGCGTGGCCAGGCCTTGCACACACCGAGCAAATTTTTGAAGGGGCGGCCACGTGCATAAACCCCAGTATGCGCACAAGTGCCGGGTCTCCTTGAAGGGGTTGGCTGGGGGCCATGTTCTGGGTGGAGAGGGGTGGGGTGGGGGGCAGGCCTGGACCGTGCCATTGAACAGTATCCTGAAGACTCACATGCCGACAGCCAGCACACGCAACTTACTTCAGGTCGGGCCCTGAAGTATGAACACAAACAAACAAAAAAACAAAACAAGGTTAGATAGGTAGGGTTTAGGTGGTGGGGAGGAAAGGGGGAGGGAGTTTAGGTAGGGGGAGGGTAGTTCTCTTCCATTCCACTCCTTAATTGGAGTGGACTGGGAGGGAACTGGGAGTAGACTCGATTGTGTCACCATGCGGAAATTGTGAACGTCCCCCCCCCCCTTGTGCATGCCACCATCACATGCATGTGGGATTGTAAAATCTGGCATGCGTGTGCGTGTGGCCACTTGATTTATAACATGCGCGTGCCAACGTTCACATGTTATAAAATTGGCGCATCCATGCGTGCACACCGGGAAGTGCATGCACATGGACATGCACGCACATTATAAAATCATAGAACATAGAAACATAGAAACATAGAAATGACGGCAGAAGAAGACCGAATGGCCCATCCAGTCTGCCCAGGAAGCTTCACACATTTTTTCTGTAATACTTATCTGTTTCTCTTAGCTCTTGGTTCTATTCCCCTTCCACCCTCACCATTAATGTAAAGAGCAGTGATGGAGCTTTCCCTATACTCCAAGCATGTTTTGATCAGGTATTTTTTAGTTTATTGTTAATTAATTAAAGATTTACAAAACATATTTTTCTAATATATTTGATTCCTTCATGTAATATATGTTTGACAAATGTGTCCCTTAGTGTAGAAAATCTCTTGATATTTCTACAGCAATGTACCTTTTCCAAGAATAATAGAAAGCATGACTTGATAATTATACATATTTTCTACATTTAACTTTTTTAAGGGCTCCTTTTACTTCTTGGTTCCTTAGACTATAATAATAGGGTTTAACATTGGGATCAGAGCTGTATACAGCAAGGAGAACATCTTGTTTTCATCTAGAGAATACATCGAGGTGGGTCTCACATAAATACAGATAGTTGTCCCATAGAACAGAAGTACAACCATGAGGTGGGAGGAGCAGGTAGAGAAGACTTTGAGCCTTCCTTCAGTGGAATGAATTTTTAGGATGGTGGAGATGATGTAGATGTAAGATGTCAGAGTTGATAGAAAAGGGATGAGTCCCACAAATACTCCTTCTGTGAATATCACCATCTCAATGCTGCTTGTGTCACTGCAGGATAGCTTTCATCAGTGCTGTGAGATCACAGAAGAAATGATTAATCTCATTGCTCTCACAGAAAGAGAAGTGGGATGTCAAAACTGCTTGTGGAATCATATCCAGGAAGCCAAGTGTCCAAGAGACAGCTGCCAGCAGGGCACAAACTCTCTTATTCATGGCGAGCATGTAATGTAAAGGGTGACAGATTGCCAAGTAACGATCATAGGCCATGGCGGTAAGAAGGAAAAATTCTGTGCTTGTAAAAGATATAAAAAAGTAGAGCTGTGCTATACATGTGGAGAAAGAATCAATGTGTTCCCTGTAATAAGATGATCCAGCATTGTAGAGAGACTGACTGAAGTGATGCAGATATCTAAGAATGAAAGGTTACTGAGGAAAAAGTACATGGGTTTCTGCAGGTGAGAATTGGTGCAAATTAATGTTAAGAAAATCAGATTTCCCAACATGGCAATCAGGAACATTAGTAAAACTATCAAAGAAATGAGGAACTGCAGGTGACGATTGTCTGAGAATCCAAGGAGTGTGAATTCCTTAATTGAGGTTCCATTAACCAGCCCCATGGATTTGAAGAATCTGTTGGAACACAAAGTAAAAAAATATATATATATATATATATATATATATATATATATATATAACTAGAATTCACTGATTGTAACAGGCAGGCATGTGGCTACCTAGAGCAGTGGTTCTCAACCTTTTTTTGGCTGGGACCACCTGACAGATGGTTCTCACATGCGTGACACACTGAGCATGTGACCATCATGGGGCAAAATGTAAATATACATTCTGTATCCTCAGGAAACACCTCCACCCCCAAAAATGGGTACTGAGCAGAACTAGGACATTACCCGTACAGCTCACCATACAAAAACGATATTCTGATGAAAGAAGTGGTTGGTTCTAAACTGTCTCGATCATACTGTTTGTAGAGTGCAGCATATAAAAACAGTAAATTAAATAAACATATAAAAAAAATATGTGGCTTTGTAAAATCCCAGAATCTTTACATAAAAAATGATTAAGTACTAGATGATGAGAAAAATGTAATGAGATTGGACAAGGAACACAAATGAAAAGTATAGCCCATTCATTTTGAAAGACGGTGCTATGAAAACTTATGCATCATACAATGGCAGAACATAGCAATTCAGGGACTATTATTCATTATGATGCTCCTATGAGTTGCAAGATGAATCTATAATGAATTCCAGTCTGGTTTACCTCAGAAGATAAGAACATAAGAACATGGCATACTGGGTCAGAACAAGGGTCCATCAAGCCCAGCATCATGTTTCCAACAGTGGCCAATCCAGGCTATAAGAACCTGGCAAGTACCCAAAAACTAAGTCTATTCCATGTTACCGTTGCTAGTAATAGCAGTGGCTATTTTCAAATTCAACTTAATTAATAGCAGGTAATGGACTTCTCCTCCAAGAACTTATCCAATCCTTTTTTAACACAGCTATACCTACTGCACTAACCACATCCTCTGGCACCAAATTCCAGAGTTTAGTTGTGCGTTGAGTAAAAAAAACTTTCTCTGATTAGTTTTAAATGTGCCACATGCTAACTTCATGGAGTGCCCCCTAGTTTTTCTATTATCCGAAAGAGTAAATAACTGATTCACATCTACCCGTTCTAGACCTCTCATGATTTTAAACACCTCTATCATATCCCCCCTCAGCCGTCTCTTCCCCAAGCTGAAAAGTCCTAACCTCTTTAGTCTTTCCTCATAGGGGAGCTGTTCCATTCCCCTTATCATTTTGGTAGCCCTTCTCTGTACCTTCTCCTTCGCAAGTATATCTTTTTTGAGATGCGGCGACCAGAATTGTACACAGTATTCAAGGTGTGGTCTCACCATGGAGCGATACAGAGGCATTATGACATTTTCCATTTTATTCACATTCCCTTTCTAATAATTCCCAAAATTCTGTTTGCTTTTTTGACTGCCGCAGCACACTGAACCGATGCTTATTCATTCACCTGTAATGCATAGGAATATCAACATAGAGATGCTAATCTTAGAGGTATTGATACAAAGAGAGAAACATAAATCTCTCTCTCTCTCTCTTTCTCTCATTCTTCCTCTTTCTTTCTATACCTTGGACAATGAATGCCTGAAACTCCCAGATCAAATAAAGGATTTTTCTATATACCATGATATTTTTTAAATTACATTATGCCACAGTTACTTTGAAAAGTGATTTTCTTGCAAGCTTCCTGGGTAAAGGTATCATGTAAATTAAAGACATGAAAGTTAATAAAATGTAGTTCATTTTTTGGGTAGGGCTGGCATTTCTTCTGAAGACTGTTAGCGCAGAAAAGAGAGTGAACACTCGTAACCTTAGTTACTGACACCCTGAGCTCTTTGCCAAGTTCACAACCCCCTTGAACTCCTTCCTATCCCAAATACTGAAACCCTCAATTATTTCCCATTCAACAATACAACCACCTTCTTATTGCAAACATGAAAACTCTGTAGCTGATATTAAATTTATCTAACTTCTCCAGATTCATCAGGATATGAGCAAAACTAAGCAAGAAGGGGCTTCCATTTCATACTGCCAGTGGGTTTTAAATCAAGGATACCCTTCCTCTGCTGCTTATACTTACATAGTTCATGGTTAATAGAGTTGAAAGCATAATTTATTTTATTAATTGATTGACCACAAAATCATTAAAACACCGATGCAATGTACATAAAAGGCATAGAAGAATATAATAAATATAGTCTTCTAAATAATACATTAATAATCAATACAATCATTACTTGCATAGTTGAATAAAATCATAATTACTGTATTTTGAAAATAATCAGGGACTTACTTTTCAGATGAAATTAGGCAAATGTTTGCTTCTTCTTTCCAAGTTACAGAATGTGAATCATACAAGAACATGAAAAGAAGAAATAGGGATAATCTGATATAAAGTTTTTGCCCTGTTCCTGTTCCAGTCCCAGTCACATTGAAAGTGATTTCCTCTGGAAATCAGGATTTAAGTTTGACTCATTTTTGTTCTTCCTATTTTGACAAGGCTAGGTGATTAACTGTATACTCTCTTTCCATCCTAGTCTGTAAAATTACTGGAGAATGTCAGCACTGAGGCGGTTAAGTTATTTAGGCCATAGTAACATAGAAGTATAGTAGATGCTATCTAGCAGGATATAATAGATAGCATCTGCTATGTTACTATGTAACATGTTTTGGATCAATCATATTTAAAAGGATGTTGGATCATCTGGGAGCTGATCGCTGGATTTTCAGTCCCCAGTGCTCACAAGGCAACCAATTAAGCTTGTTTGTTTGTTTCTTCCCTCAGTCTTTGTAAGTATATAGTTTAATAATCTTGATTAGATGTTTCATGCCTCATAGGCATTCATCTGCCTTCTTAAAGCTGACCCTTGACACTCCTCCAGAGGATTCCTCCTTAATTACATCAGCATAAGAGTTTTGTTGAACCTATGACTCCTCTCATTGGGGAGTATCAAAACTCTATTCTGACATCACTACTGACATACCAGGTCTGCAGATATCAATAAGGCTGTACTTTTTATTGACAACTACAAATATTAAGGGTCAAATTTGTGGTCCCCTTACAAATATTTAAACTTGTTGAACAGGCAAATCATAATAAGACATGTATGAAATTCAATTTTCTTTTGAAGACATGGTTAGATAGAAAGATATAACCAAAGTCACATTGAGAATCAGGGGCAACAGGGACTCTTATACTCATGCTCTACAACAAGGGTGGGAATCTCCAGTCACTGAGGATCACAGTCTGGTCAGATTTTCAGTAAATTGCTAGTGATTCAGTATTGGATAGATTTACATGCCCCAAGCGTATGCAAACCTAAACAAACAGAGAACATGGAAGCTTACACGAGTTGGGATAGGACAAGGTCATTAAAATCTGACAATAGTTGGACTAGAGCCAATAAATGACCCACAAATTATGATATTGCCCTATTAGAAACAATGATGTCATTATGTATAATAGAATTAGATATGAATTAATGAAATATTTGAAAAATCACAACCCCGTCACCATCAAAATTCTCTCTCTCTCTTTGTAATGTATTGTTTCTATTTCTGAAATATCCCAGCCCTTTATCTATATTTATTTCACTTTGATATAACCTACAGTTAATTTAATGAACATTGCTAAATGACAATAAAGGTTCCTGGTTAGATATGGTGAAATTATGGGATGATGAAAGATGCAAGTTTTCGTACTGTTGAAGCTTCTTCTTTAGGGGAAAATGTTCCTGTTTGGTGCTTTCTTGACTGTGCTTCTGCTGTGATCTTCAGTCATGTACTTTATATTCCATCTTGCTTTTCTGTGGTTTTTCCCACATCCCAAAACTCTCATCTCTAGTATGTTCAGAACTCTGCTGATCTTCTTGGTAGCCATGGCTTCTTAGCCTGTATATAAATGCATTTCAAACTTTCACTTCTTGATTTCAAAATCCTGTATGGACTTGCTCAGGTTTACCTCTCCAACTAGTTATCTATTCATCTCATTCCCAGTTCCCTTTACTCAATTACATTTTTTTTCTGTGTCCTGATACATACTTCAGCATTTTTATCCTGGATTTGTTTTATGTTGATGCACCCATTCTCTGGAATTATCTGTCACTTTCTCTTTCCAACAATATATATATATATATATATATAATATATATATATAATTTTTTTTTTTTTTTGTGTGTGTGTGTCCTTGGGTCCTCTCAAGTTTTCTCCAATGCCAATGAGTGCTCATCTTGTCATGATCAAATATAATTTATTTATATTTATTATTTTATTTTATTTTATGCTTTTATATACTGACATTCATGACATCTGTCATATCATATCAGTTTACAGTAAAACATAATGTCGTAACAATTGACAATAACAACCAGAAGGAGCAAAAAGTTACAATCAAACAGGGGAGTGGAACTTGGGAGTTGGAAAGACAGAGGGAGCAAGTTAACTTAGAATTAAAATACAACTATAGAGATGGGGAGCTTGGGGAGGCTTTAAAATTGTTACTGGGCTGTTGCAAGAGTACGGGGAACATCTGTTTGAACTGAAATAGGGCTGTTGTGGTGATTAAGGGAAAGCCTGTTTGAACAACTAGGTCTTGTCTAAATATGACTTTAATAAGACGCTTGTCAGCACTTTTTCAAACAAAGATATGACTCAGAATTTAGTTAGAACAAGTATAAATTTAATATTTCATATCTTTGGAAGCACAGGAGCCATCCTTCAAGATGGGCATAGCACACTGTGTCTTGCAATCTCTTGTGGAAGCTGTTATTTTATACTTTCAACTATACATAGAAAATGCTTGTGAGAGGATCATTCACCAATTTGACAGTGTCATAACCTAATCTCCTCTTAACCTGAAAAACAACCTCCTCCCACCTTAGAAGTTCCTTTGTCTTAGCATTACTTTGAAGTATTCTGTTTCCTTCTGATCTTCTGTATTTTGTAAATAGATATGTTTGTGTTTTGTTGTTGGTTCCAAGCCTTTAATTAGTCTTGACCTCCGGGAATCTCCAGTTCACCTGCAATCTTCAGTTGACCTGCTTCTTTCAATGAGATAGGAATCTGTGAGAACCATGCTGGTATTATGGCTTAAACATCTGCCATAGATAACCTTTATAGCCTTTAATTATAGGCTTTGCAGAACTTACAGGTTTCTCAGATCTTTTCCAAAGTCTTGAATCTGAGGTCAGTCAGAAGTTCACTGTATCTCAGCAGTTTCAGTCTGAAGCAGCCCGCTAAGGATTCTGGGACTGGCTAACTGAACCAAAGTTCTGAATCAAAATCTTCATTACATCAGTCTTGAGTTTGTTTTTTTAAAGTCCTTAGGCAAGGTTTCTGTCTTAGGTCCGGGGGAATGGAGTTCCAGATCATGGGGCCTGCTGTTGAGAAGGCTCGTTCTTTTGTGGTTGACAGATGAGTGGTTTTGTTGGGAGGAGCGTGTAGGGATCCCTTATAGGCCTCCCTAATAGGTCTGGCGGAGGTGTGAAGTTCGAGTGGAAATTGTAAGTCGAGGGGAGCCTGGTAATGAATAGTTTTATGAATGATAGTGAGGGATTTGTGCAGGATTCTGAAAGTTATCGGGAGCCAATATAGATCTCTGAGGATGGGCGTAATGTGATCTCTCCTTTTGGTGTGTGATAGGATTCTAGCGGCTGCATTTTGTAACATCTGTAGGGGTTTAGTGGAGGATGTTGGTAGACCTAAAAGGATAGCATTGCAGTAGTCTACCTTAGCGAACAAAATGGCCTGCAAGACGGATCGGAAGTCGTGAAAGTGCAGTAGAGGCTTGAGTCTTTTCAGCACCTGTAGTTTGTAGAAGCAATTTTTTGTTGTGTTATTGATGAACTTCTTTAAATTCAGATGGTGGTCAATTGTTACTCCCATATCTCTTACTTGTGTGATTGGGGAGTTAATGTGGGACCTCTGATGGGTATCACGGTTTTCTGGAGCAATAAGGAGGAATTCCGTCTTGTTAGTATTGAGGACCAGGTTAAGGCTGGTAAGAAGGAGGTTTATCGCTTGTAGATAGATATCCCATTCCTTGAGTGATTTCAAAAGCGATTCAGTTATAGGGATCAAAAATTGGACATTGTCTGCATATATATATAATATTTCAATTTTAGATTTGTGAGTAATTGGCAGAGGGGGAGGAGGTATATATTGAAGAGGGTGGGTGATAGAGAGGAGCCCTGGGGAACTCCACTTGATGAGTTGATACGTGGAGATTCTTTGTTATTGACATAACTTTATAACCTCTGTTGCTTAAAAAGGAGTCGAACCATCTGAGTGCTGTTCCTGTTATCCCTATATCAGTAAGCCTATTTAGTAAGAAGGAATGGTTAAATGTGTCAAACGCTGCGGAAATATCTAGAAGTGCTAGTAAGAAGGATTGACCTTTGTCTAGGCCCATGCTGAGGTGGTCTGTAAGGGATATGAGAAGGGTTTCTGTGCTTCTGGATTTGCGGAAACCGTATTGAGTAGAATGTAGAATTTTATGTTCTTCGAGAAATTCTGATAGCTGATTGTTGACCACTTTTTCCATGACCTTGGCGAACAGTTAATCACATTGGCCAAGTATTTGGAAATAGATTCCGGCACTAGTAGAAGTAGTTTGGTTGGGATTTGGTCGAACGGATGAGTAGAGGGTTTCATTTTCTTTAGGATGGTTTCGATCTCCATCGCGGTTGTGGGTTCAAATAATTCCAATGAAATTTTATCATTTGAGGAAGGTGAAGAAGGACTGAACAGTGGATTGGTGAGAGGTGGAAGACGTGTTAGCAGGTTGGATATTTTGTTTTGGAAGAATGATGCAAATTCATTGGCTCTCGATTGCGCTAGGTCATCTGGAATAGGCGGGGTGGTTGTTTTAGTAAGTTCTGATACATAAGAGAAGTGCCTTTGCATCAAATACAAGATAATGGATTCTTAGAGCATAAAAATCTCTTTTGTTCGTAAAGTTTCTCTTCTGTAGAGGTGAAGAGTGGCTTTATATGTCGATAAGGTGTAATGATTAGGGGTCTTACACCATTTATTTATGCAATGATTCCTTGTTTTTGGCTTATCATTTTGATGTAAGGGTTGAATTTCTAATGCTAGCAGTTCTATGATATATCAGAGTCTGATTTGTTGTATGTGATATTATTGTTGTTTGTTTTTTGATATAATTTTATGGATGTTCCATTGGAAATCACTTAAGCCACAATCCTGTTGTGTTAAGCCATCATTAATTTTAATAAATGAAAATGAAATGAAATATATGATGTGCAATTGCAAAGCATTTTGGCAATCTTTAATAACTAAAATGTTATTTAAAATAGTGTTATATTATAACATAGAAACATAGAAATGATGGCAGAAAAGGACTAAATGTTCCATCCTGAAAGCTTATGGTAGTATTTGTAGTACTGTGCAGCTTACCCCATGCTAAATTTTCCCAAACTTGAAAATTCAAGGTCCTCATTGGTTACTGTCTGAATCCAATTCCCTGTTACCCCTTGCTGCTGAAGCAGAGATCAGTGATGGAGTAGCATTAACTAGGGATGTGAATCGTTTTTGACGATTTAAAATCGTCCGAT